>NW_026608214.1:0-81398 GCF_029499605.1 Hyla sarda | reverse complement strand
ACCTCATTTGCCAAGTGGATGCCCAGACACTTAGTCTATCCAAGTCATCTTGTAACTTCTACACCTCCTCTATAGACTGTACTGTGCTACAAAACTTGGTGTCATCTGCAAAGATAGAAACAGAGCTGTTAATGCCGTCCTCTAAATCATTGATAAATAAATTAAACAACAGCGGTCCCAGTACAGAACCTTGGGGTACACAACTAATTACCGGGGACCAATCAGAGTACGAATCATTGACCACCACTCTCTGGGTACGATCCATGAGCCAGTGTTCAATCCAGTTACAAACTAAAATTTCCAAACCCAAAGACCTTAACTTACCTGTCAGACGTCTGTGAGGGACAGTATCAAACGCTTTAGCAAAATCCAGAAACACTATATCCACAGCCATTCCTCTGTCAAGGCTTCTACTCACCTCTTCCTAAAAGCAAATTAGATTGGTTTGACAACTTCTATCCTTAGTAAACCCTTGCTGGCTATCACTTATAATACAATTATCCCCTATGTATTCCTGTATGTAATCCCTTATAAGTCCTTCAAACAATTTACCCACAATGCACGTTAAACTTACCGGTCTATAGTTTCCTGGGGAAGACCTAGAGCCCTTCTTGAAGATTGGTACCACATTCGCCTTGCGCCAGTCCCTTGGCACAATACCAGACACCAGAGAATCTCTAAATATCATGAACAGGGGTACAGATATTACTGAACTTACCTCTCTAAGAACTCTTGGGTGCAATCCATCCGGCCCTGGAGATTTGCTTACATTTATATCACTTAACTTACCTTGTACCATCTCTACATTAAGCCAGTTCAGTACATTACATGATATGTTAGCAGCACTGACCTGGCCAATGTCAGCTCCTTTTTCCATAGTGTATACAGAACTAAAGAACTCATTCAGTAGCTCTGCCTTCTCTTGATCGCCCGTGACAACCTCCCCATTATCATTATTAAGGGGTCCTACATGCTCTGTCCTTGTTTTTTTTGCATTTATATATCTAAAAAAATATTTAGGATTAGTTTTGCTTTCTTTGGCCACCTGTCTCTCGTTTTGAATTTTTGCTGTTTTTATTACATTTTTACAGATTTTATTAAGCTCTTTGTACTGTTTAAATGTTATCGCTGACCCATCAGATTTGTATTTTTTGAAGGCAATTTTTTTGTTGTTTATTGCTCTTTTAACATCATTTGTCAGCCATGTAGGATTTAGTTTTAATCGTTTATATTTGTTCCCCTTTGGTATATATTTAGCTGTATAGTTATTTAGAGTTGATTTAAAGATGTCCCATTTACCTTCTGTATCAGTATTTGAGAACACCTCCCCCCAGTCTATGGCCTGTAGTGCAGCCCTCAGCCCAGGGAAGTTTGTGTCACGATTCGGCTCACAGGTTGTGGATCCTCTGTGTCAGCGAGGGATTGGCGTGGACCGTGCTGGTGGACCGGTTCTAAGAGGCTTGTTACGCCGAGCGCTCCGGGTCCTCCCCGGAGCGCTCGCTTCTCTCTCGCTACCGCAGCGCTCCGGGCAGCTCCACTGACCCGGTGCGCTGCGATACCGTCTCCAGCCGGGATGCGATTCGCGATGCGGGTAGCGCCCGCTCGCGATGCGCATCCCGGCTCCCGTACCTGACTCGCTCTCCGCCTGTCCTGTCCCGGCGCGCGCGGCCCCGCTCCCTAGGGCGCGCGCGCGCCGGGTCTCTGCGATTTAAAGGGCCACTGCGCCGCTGATTGGCGCAGTGGTTCCAATTAGTGTGTTCACCTGTGCACTCCCTATTTATACCTCACTTCCCCTTCACTCCCTCGCCGGATCTTGTTGCCATTGTGCCAGTGAAAGCGTTTCCTTGTGTGTTCCTAGCCTGTGTTCCAGACCTTCTGCCGTTGCCCCTGACTACGATCCTTGCTGCCTGCCCCGACCTTCTGCTACGTCCGACCTTGCTTCTGTCTACTCCCTTGTACCGCGCCTATCTTCAGCAGTCAGAGAGGTTGAGCCGTTGCTAGTGGATACGACCTGGTCACTACCGCCGCAGCAAGACCATCCCGCTTTGCGGCGGGCTCTGGTGAAAACCAGTAGTGACTTAGAACCGATCCACTAGCACGGTCCACGCCAATCCCTCTCTGGCACAGAGGATCCACTACCTGCCAGCCGGCATCGTGACAAGGCTACTGGTGTTCACCAGAGCCCGCCGCAAAGCGGGATGGTCTTGCTGCGGCAGTAGCAACTAGGTCGTATCCACTAGCAACGGCTCAACCTCGCTGACTGCTGAGAAGGCGTGGGACAGAAGGACTAGGCAGAGGCAAGGTCAGACATAGCAGAAGGTCGGGGCAGGCGGCAAGGTTCGTAGTCAATATGGATAGCAGGAGTTCAGGTAACACAGGCTTGGACAACACTAAACGCTTTCACTGGCACAAGGCAACAAGATCCGGCAAGAAAGTGCAGGGGAGGTGATCAGATATAGCCAGGGAGCAGGTGGAAGCCAATTAAGCTAATTGGGCCAGGCACCAATCATTGGTGCACTGGCCCTTTAAGTCTCAGAGAGCTGGCGCGCGCCCTAGAGAGCGGAGCCGCGCGCGCCAGCACATGACAGGAGGGGTCCGGGACGGGTAAGTGACCTGGGATGCGATTCGCGAGCGGGCGCGTCCCGCTGTGCGAATCGGATCCCCGATGGCCATGTCAGTGCAGCGCTCCCGGTCAGCGGGACTGACCGGGGCGCTGCAGGGAGAGAGACGCCGTGAGCGCTCCGGGGAGGAGCGGGGACCCGGAGCGCTAGGCGTAACAGTACCCCCCCCCCCTTAGGTCTCCCCCTTTTTTTGTCCGACAACTGCTTTACCTGGGACGAGGACACCGGGAGTGAATGGAGGGTTTCCTCAAAGGCAGGCAGTACAGCAGGAGTGGGAATGGGGAGGGAGGGCAGAGGGTGAAGCTTGGCACGGGGCAGGGTGACACAAGGACGTGGGCCATGAGGAGGCACTGAGGCTTGCCTGACGGGACTGGGAGGGGGGGGAGAGGAATCTCTTGTTGCAAGCAGAGTCCCAGTTCTTGATCTCCCCGGTGGTCCAGTCAAGGGTGGGAGAATGAAGCTGGAGCCATGGCAGACCGAGGAGGACCTCAGAGGTGCAGTTGGGGAGGACGAAAAATTCAATCCTTTCGTGGTGGGGTCCAATGCACATCAAGAGGGGTTCTGTGCGGTAACGCACGGTGCAATCCAATCTGACTCCGTTGACCGCGGAAATGTAGAGCGGCTTGACGAGACGGGTCACCGGGATGCAGAATTTATTCACAAAAGAATCCAGAATAAAATTCCCAGAGGCACCAGAGTCCAAGCAGGCCACGGCTGAGAGGGAGGAGTTGGCTGAAGAAGAAATCCGCACGGGCACCGTGAGACGTGGAGAAGCAGACTTTGAAGCAAGAGACGCCACACCCACGTGAGCTGGGTGCGTGCGTGCGTTTCCCAAACGTGGAGGACGAATAGGGCAATCCACCAAGAAATGCTCGGTACTGGCACAGTACAGACAAAGATTTTCTTCCCTACGGCGATTCCTCTCTTCCTGGGTCAGGCGAGACCGATCCACTTGCATGGCCTCCTCGGCAGGAGGCCCAGGCGTAGATTGCAGCGGATACTGTGGGAGAGGTGCCCAGAGATCTAAGTCTTTTTCCTGGTGGAGCTCTTGATGTCTCTCAGAAAAACGCATGTCAATGCGGGTGGCCAAATGGATAAGTTCTTGCAGGTTGGCAGGAATCTCTCGTGCGGCCAGCACATCCTTGATGCGACTGGATAGGCCTTTTTTAAAGGTCGCGCAGAGAGCCTCGTTATTCCATGATAATTCGGAAGCAAGAGTACGAAATTGGATGGCGTACTCGCCCACTGAAGAATTACCCTGGACCAGGTTCAGCAGGGCAGTCTCGGCAGAAGAAGCTCGGGCTGGCTCCTCGAAGACACTACGGACCTCAGCGAAGAAGGACTGGACTGTGGCTGTGGCAGGATCATTGCGGTCCCAGAGCGGTGTGGCCCAAGACAAGGCCTTTCCTGAAAGAAGGCTCACTACGAACGCCACCTTAGACCGTTCTGTAGGAAACAAGTCCGACAACATCTCCATATGCAGGGAACACTGAGACAAAAATCCACGGCAGAGTCTAGAGTCCCCATCAAATTTGTCCGGCAGGGACAAGCGGAGGCTAGGAGCGGCCACTCGGAGGAGGTGCAGGAGCTGGCGGAGGAGATGGTTGCTGCTGTAGCAGAGGCAGAAGTTGCTGTAACGTGGCGGTCAACTGCGACAGCTGCTGTCCTTGTTGGGCAATTTGCTGCGATTGCTGAGCGACCACCGTGGTAAGGTCAGCGAGACTTGGCAGCGGCACCTCAGCGGGATCCATGGCCGGATCTACTGTCACGATTCAGCTCACAGGTTGTGGATCCATTGTGTCAGCGAGGGATTGGCGTGGACTGTGCTGGTGGACCGGTTCTAAGAGGCTACTGGTTTTCACCAGAGCCCGCCGCAAAGCGGGATGGTCTTGCTGCGGCAGTAGCAACCAGGTCGTATCCACTAGCAACGGCTCAACCTCGCTGACTGCTGAGAAGGCGTGGGACAGAAGGACTAGGCAGAGGCAAGGTCAGACGTAGCAGAAGGTCGGGGCAGGCGGCAAGGTTCGTAGTCAATATGGATAGCAGGAGTTCAGGTAACACAGGCTTGGACAACACTAAACGCTTTCACTGGCACAAGGCAACAAGATCCGGCAAGGGAGTGCAGGGGAGGTGATCAGATATAGCCAGGGAGCAGGTGGAAGCCAATTAAGCTAATTGGGCCAGGCACCAATCATTGGTGCACTGGCCCTTTAAGTCTCAGAGAGCTGGCGCGCGCGCGCCCTAGAGAGCGGAGCCGCGCGTGCCAGCACATGACAGGAGGGGTCCGGGACGGGTAAGTGACCTGGGATGCGATTCGCGAGCGGGCGCGTCCCGCTGTGCGAATCGCATCCCCGACGGCCATGTCAGTGCAGCGCTCCCGGTCAGCGGGACTGACCGGGGCGCTGCAGGGAGAGAGACGCCGTGAGCGCTCCGGGGAGGAGCGGGGACCCGGAGCGCTAGGCGTAACAGTTTGCCTTTTTAAAGTTATATGTTTTTGCCTTCCCCGCCTGTCTTTGTTTTCTACATTTTAAGTCAAAAGTAACTATATTGTGGTCGCTATTACCAAGGTTTTCCCGCACAGTTACATTACCAACCAGCTCTGCGTTGTTGGAAATGATCAGATCCAACAAGGCATCACTTCTTGTTGGGTCCTCCACAAACTGGCCCATAAAATTATCCTGCAATAAATTTAGGAATTGTCGCCCCTTTGTAGTTTTAGCCAACCCCGGACCCCAATCTATATCTGGATAGTTAAAATCTCCCATTATTACCACTGTACCTGCCCGGGCGGCCCTCTCTATTTGTTTATACAGCCGACCATCTATCTCTTCAGTGATATTAGGGGGTCTGTAGATTACACCAAATATTATTTTTTCAGTATTTCCCTCCTTTTGTAATTCTACCCACAGTGATTCCACCTCCTCAGAATCATCACACACTATGGCATCGTTCACACTGACTTTCATACCACTTCTTACATACAGACAGACTCCACCACCTTTTCTGTTCATTCTATCCTTGCGAAACAATGTAAACCCCTGCAGATTGACAGCCCAGTCATGCGAGGAGTCCAGCCATGTCTCAGTGACCCCAACTATATCAATATGTTCCTCCAGTATCAAGGCCTCAAGCGCCCCAATTTTATTTGCTAGGCTTCTGGCATTTGTGAACATACACTTTACATTTCCATCCTTTATGCTATTGGGGTTAATGGGATTCAAGGGTGTAAGTTTTATTTTCCTATGAAGCCTATTCCTATTAACTATTCTAACCCCTCCCTCCGCTCCACCCCCAGGTACATTTATAATTCCCACCTCTCTATCTACACTATCTTCCCCCTCTTTGCTGTAGGTTCCCTCCCCCCAAGTCCCTAGTTTAAACACTCCTCCACCCTTCTAGCCATCTTCTCCCCAAGCAAAGCTGCACCCTCCCCATTGAGGTGCAGCCCGTCCCTACGGTAGAGCCGGTAACCGACAGCGAAGTCAGCCCAGTTCTCCATGAACCCAAACCCTTCCTTCCTACACCAGCTTCTGAGCCACTTGTTTACCTCCCTGATCTCCCGCTGCCTCTCTGGTGTGGCTCGTGGTACTGGTAGTATTTCAGAAAATACTACCTTGGAGGTCCTTGCCTTAAGCTTGCGGCCTAAGTCTCTGAAATCATTTTTAAGGACACTCCGCCTACCTCTTACTTTGTCATTGGTGCCAATATGTACCATGACTGCTGGGTCCTCTCCAGCCCCGCCCAGAAACCCGTCAACCCGATCCGCGATGTGCCGAACTCGTGTGCCAGGCAGACAACACACTGTTCGGCGATCCCGGTCTTTGTGACAGATTGCCCTGTCTGTCCCCCTAATAATTGAGTCCCCCACCACTAGTACCTGTATGGCCTGCCCTGTACTCCTCCCTCCCTCCTTACTGGAGCAGACACCCCCCTGGCGGTCAGAGGCGGTATCCTGCTGCAGTTCTGCTAGCTCTGTAATGGCATCCCCCTCATCTGCCAAGCGGGCAAACTTGTTGGGGTGTGCCAATTCAGGACTAGCCTCCCTGACACTTTTTCCCCTACCCCTCTTTCTAACTGTAACCCAGCTAACTGCCTGACTGTCCTGCAACTCCGTCCCACTGTCCTCCCCCACCTCTATTCCCGAGAGTGCCTGCTCAGTGAGCAGGAGACTCCTCTCTATGTTGTTAATGCTTCTCATTGTTGCCAGTCGCCCCTCTAGATGCAGGATCTGGGCTTCCAAACGGACAACTAGCACACATCTCGCACAACAATATGCACCCTCAAACTGTTGTTCAAGGATTGCATACATTGAACAGGATGTACATTGGACTGCATTTTCCAACATGGAGGTCATCTAGTTATGGGGATTTCACAAATGTATAGGCAAAAACAGACAGTCAAAATTACACTTAAAATTTTTTGTAGACCTTGTGGGTTCAGAAATTAACACTCACAGCGATCTGAACCTCCTGCTTTCAAACTCCTGTTTTGTAACTCCTCTTTCACGCCCCTCTTACACAGCAACACTCAGAAGAGCTAGCTCTCAATAAGAGTCCCAAGCTAAGATTTATACACCTGTGCCCAATCTACTCCTCCTCCCCCCAAAATATGAATGTGGACTATAGGCAGTCGCACCCACTCCACAGATTCACTCCGCACAACAGATAATCACAGTTTTTGTAACTCCTCTTTCACGCCCCCTCTTACACAGCAACACTCAGAAGAGCAAGCTGGTTATCCACCCTAAGATGATTTTAGTACGTACCTGGCAGTAATAAACATGCTTAGGAAGTATCTGCGCTTGTCTTGGGCCAAAGGCTAGGATTCCACTTGGTTTTTTGTGCTGCGTTTTTTGGGATTAAAAAAACACCTGAAAAAATGCCAGTGCAATGTACTGTGTTTGGCGTTTTTTCTTGCAGTTTTTCATTTGTGTGGAAATTGCATTTTTGGCACCTTTTGGCGTTTTTTTTGGTACCCAAAATTTGTTGGGTACCAAAAAAAAAAAGGATGCTGCAGTGATGGAAAACATTTTATTAAACGAAATGTATATATTTTATTACCAACTTTTTATTATTTTTTAATAAAGTGTGTGTGTTTCACTTTTTTTTCTCTATTTTTTACATTTTTTAGGTAGTACTACTACTCCCAGCATGAAACAGACTGTTCCATGATGGGAGTAGTAGTACCTGTAGTAATAGACAGATCGCCCCGGGTCTCAGTCCTGACACCCGATGTGATCGTCCATTATATAGCAGAGATGCGGCTCTATACAGCGCTCACATCTCTGCACTATACTCCGGCCAGTGATGTAAATAGCAGGGACGTGCACAGACATTTTGGAGGGCAGGGGCTCAAATAAAATAAAGGGCACTTTTCATTATAAAAAAACAAAAATAAAAAATGTTAGTAAAAGCCTTACATATGTTTAAGGGGAACTCTAGTACAGAACATCTTACTCTCTCCTACTCACAGGATAGGGGATAAGTATCTGATTACAGGGGATCCGACCACTGGGACCCCCTTCTATCTCCTGCCCAGCACCCCGGCTCTTCTCATGTATGGAGCGATCTAAGCACCGTGCATGGATTACTGTCGACCACTGCACAAAGCAGTGGCAAACACACCCCTCCATGTATCTCTGGCTCCCCCATGTATCTCTGGCTCCCCCATAAAGATACATAGAGGGACATGTCGGCCACCTCTTCGCGCAGTGGTCGACAGTAATCCATGCACGGTGCTTAGATAGTTCAATACATGAGAAGAGCCGGGGTACTGGGAAGGAGAGAGTGGGGGAGGGGGGTCCCAGCGGTCGGACTCTGTGGATAGGGGATAAGATGTTCTGTATCAGAGTTCCCCTATAACAGAACACAATTCCTCAGGTAGGGGCTTCCGTTGTCATGTCAGCTAAATAGGACCCTGCATCACCCCACGTAGGTCCCGATCAGCCCCCCTAAAACCCCCTGGCACCAGTAGTTTGCACTTTTAGATGCCGCAATCAAGTTTGATCACAGCATCTAAAGTGTTAGTGCCGGATATTGCTGTGATCACTGAGGTCTGGCATTAACTGTGTTCTGGCTGCTGATAACAGCCATTACTTACCGGCATTGAAGCAAATTCAGCTCCAGATCTCACTTCAAAGTCTAGTAGCATCCTCTAGGTCATGGGTCCTCAAACTTTTTAAACGGGGGGCCAGTTCACGATCCCTCAGACTGTTGGAGGGCCGGACTATAGATATCAAAACATGAACACTATGCACACTTATATATCTTATTAGTGGACTACCACTTTAAGTACACAGCACAGTTCCCCCCACATTAGGTTGGCAGTACAGTTCCCCCACATTAGGGTTGGCAGTACAGTTCCCCCACATTAGGTGCAGTACAGTTCCCCCACATTAGGTGCAGTACAATTCCCCCACATTAGGTGCAGTACAATTCCCCCACATTAGGTGCAGTACAATTCCCCCACAATAGGTGCAGTACAGTTCCCCCACATTAGGTGCAGTATAGTCCCCCCCACATTAGGTGCAGTACAATTCCCCCACATTAGGTGCAGTACAGTTCCCCCACATTAGGTGCAGTACAGTTCCCCCACATTAGGTGCAGTATAATGTTCCCCCACATTAGGTGCAGTATAATGTTCCCCCACATTAGGTGCAGTACTATTTCCCCACATTAGGTGCAGTACAATTCCCCCACATTAGGTGCAGTACAGTTCCCCCACATTAGGTGCAGTACAGTTCCCCCACATTAGGTGCAGTATAATGTTCCCCCACATTAGGTGCAGTATAATGTTCCCCCACATTAGGTGCAGTATAATGTTCCCCCACATTAGGTGCAGTATAATGTTCCCCCACATTAGGTGCAGTATAATGTTCCCCCACATTAGGTGCAGTATAATGTTCCCCCACATTAGGTGCAGTATAATGTTCCCCCACATTAGGTGCAGTATAATGTTCCCCCACATTAGGTGCAGTATAATGTTCCCCCACATTAGGTGCAGTATAATGTTCCCCCACATTAGGTGCAGTATAATGTTCCCCCACATTAGGTGCAGTATAGATCCCCCAAATGAGGTGCAGTATAGCTCCCCACATTAGGTGCAGCATGTTCCCCCACATTAGGTGCAGTATAGTCTCCCACATTAGGTGCAGTATAGTTCCCCAAAGTAGGTGCAGTATAGCTCCCCACATTAGGTGCAGTATAGCTCCCACATTAGGTGCAGTATAGCTCCCACATTAGGTGCAGTATAGCTCCCCCATATTAGGTTCAGCATGTTCCCCCACATTAGGTGCAGTATAGATCCCCCAAATTAGGTGCAGTATAGATCACCCAAATTAGGTGAAGTATAGCTCCCCACATTAGGTGCAGTATGTTCCCCCACATTAGTTGCAGTATGTTCCCCCACAGACATGCAGCCTCCAGCCATACAGTGTATGGGTGGAGGCTGTATGCCTGTGTTCTGCCCCACTTCCGTGCTTCGGACATAGCAGTAAGTCCCTGGACCGAAGGAGCGGTGGTCGGAGCACCGAAGCTGACGTGCCGCTGGTAACACTTACCTAGCTGGCCAGCGCACGTCCTCATCGCTGCCCCGCTCCTCCGCGCTCCGTTGCTATGGGCGCACGCACGGCGTCAGTGACGTCCCTGCGTGCGCCACCTTCCCGGCGGCCCCTGTGTTTTTAAAATAAATGCGGTGTCTCCGAGAGCACATCCCTGTGTCCCGAAAACATCTATCGGGACACAGGGATGTCCCAGGCAGCAGCGGGCCGGATAAATGTCCTCGGCGGGCCGTAGTTTGAGGACCCCTGCTCTAGGTGTTCAAAAATGCATGCGATAATAAAAATGAACTATATAAGTTGAATTTCAAATTCAACTTAATATTAATGATATTACTTCACATTTGACAGGTAACACAGTCATGAATGATACCTCCAAATGTCTGCTGCAGCTGCACTCGGACAGCAGGCTCTCTCCCTGTATATGAGGGTCCCTACCTGCAGCCATCTCCGTCCGATCAGCGATCTGCTGTTCCATGCCGGCTCAGCAGGCTGGAGCAGCAGAGCACAGATAACACTGATCAATGCTATGCTATGGCATAGCATTGAACAGTGTATACAATCAGAATATTGCATGTAATAATTCCCTAAGGGGACTAAAAAATGGTGTAAAAATAGTAAAACAATTAAAGTTAATAAATATGATTTAACCCCTTCCCTAATAAAATAAAAAAAATGAAATGGCGTTTTTTTTCTTCAAATTTGTCCTACAAATAATTTTTGTAGATTTTGTGGTGAAATGACTGATGTCAATACAAAGTACTATTGGTAGCACATAAAAATGTTCTCATATAGGTCTGTTGGTGGAAAACCTTTACGATTTTTAGAAAATGAGAAGGAAAATACAAAAGTGCAAAAAAGGAAAAACGCTCCTTTTTTCTGTTAATGTTTACTTATCCGTATGAGGGCTCATTTTTATGCCGTGATACGTAGTTTTTTATTGGAATTTTTATTCACTGTTTATACATTTTTTTTATCATACACAAAGTTATCAAAAATTTGCAATTCTGGACTTCAGATTTTTTTTACTTTTATGCCATTGACGATTGGCGATACCACATGTTTATTTTTGTTGTTTATTTTGTATTACATTATTTAATTTGAAAAATGGGAAAAGTGGGGGTGATATAAACTTTTATTAGGGAAGGGGCTTATTCACATTTATTAACACTTTTTTGAAATATTTTATTTACTATTTTGTATTACCACCTCTAGTATCTGGGGCAACAATGCACTACAACTCCCAAGTGACAGTGCATTACAAGCTCACAACCTCCAGCACACAAGGCAAGAAGGCACTACAGACTGTGTAGTGCCTTCTTGTTTTGTGTGCTGGAGGTTATGAGCTTGTAATGCACTGTAGTTTTACATACTGGGAGTTTGTAGTGCATTGTCACTTTACATGCTGGGGGTTGTAGTGCATTGTCATTTTACATGCTGGGGGTTGTAGTGTTTTAACCTTTTGCATATTAGAGTCTGTACTACAAACTTCAATATGTAAAGTGACAAAGCACTACAACCCCCAGCATGTAAAGTGACAAAGCACTACAATCCTCAGCAAAGCACTACAACCCCCAATATGCAAAGGGACAAGGCACTACAATTGTTGTAGTGTTTTGTTCCTTTGCATACTGAAAGTTACACACACATAAAAACACTAAATTAAAACTATTACCGTGGCAGGCAGGGCAGAGGGCAAAGGAGATCACCGGAGACACTTCAGGAATGCAGACTCCTCTGCTGTAATGCTGTTACCTAGCAGACGTGAGCACGTCTTTTACCCAGGCAGCCCCTGCGCTCTAATGTAAGGAGGAAAGAAAAGGAGGGGGGCTTGTCGGGGTTGGTAATTATGTTATGTGAATAAAGTTCTGCTGACAACCTGTGGAGGTTGCGCTGCCCTGACTTGGGCAGTGCTGTAGATATTTGTTTAAAAAAAAAATAAAAAATAAAAGGGCATTAAAGGGGCAGATGCAAAAAAGGGCAGGGGCTAGAGCCCCCCTTTGAAGCCTATGTGTGCACGTCCCTGGTAAATAGAACATACCGTATTTTTTGGGGTATACCACGCACCGGCCTATAACACGCACCCTCATTTTACCAAGGATATTTGGGTAAAAAAAGTTTTTTACCCAAATATCCATGGTAAAATGAGGGTGCGTGTGTGCGCGTGTATACCCGATACACCCCCAGGAAAGGGAGGGGGAGAGAGGCCGTCGCTGCCCGCTTTTCTCCCCCTGCCTTTCCTGGGGTCTAGAGCCCTGCTGCCAGCCCTACTAACGTCATGCGCCGCAATGCAGGGGACACATGCCGGAGGCCTGAAGCAGCGTGGACCCGACCCCGGCAACAGGTAATTATGCCACCGGGGATGGGGGGAGGCAACGGGGCAGCGGCGCCGGCTGCCCCTTCGGCGCCGCTTCTCTCCCCCTGGCTATCGGCGCCGGCAACGGGGCGCTGGCACCGATAAGCAGGGGGACAGAACGGGCAGTGGCGCCGATAGCCAGGGAGAGAGAAGCAGCGGCAGCAGGGCTCTAGACCCCAGGAAAGGCAGGGGGGGAGAAGCAGGCAGCGACGGCCTCTCTCCCCCTCCCTTTCCTGGGGGTGTATCGGCGTATAACACACACATAGACTTTAGGCTAAAAAATTTAGCCTAAAAAGTGCGTGTTATACGCCGATAAATATGGTAATTCATTCATATTTCCCACCCAGAGCTGTGATTGGCCGGATGGTTGCAGCCAATCACAGCTCTGAGGAAAATATCAATGAGTGAGTGTCTGGCCCGGAGTATAGTGCAGAGCAGGGATGCGAGTGCTGTATACAGTGGCTCCATCTCTGCTATAGACAGGATGATCACAGTGGGTGTCAGTAGTGACATCCACTGTGATGTGTTCTTAGGCAGGCACTACTACTCCCAACATGGAGCACACTCTGCTCCATGCTGGGAGCTGTAGTACTTGCGTTAATAGACAGATCGCAGCAAGTGTAACTTCTGACACCCGCTGCGATCTGTCTATTAATGCAGGTACTACAGCTCCCAGCATGAGGCAGAGTGTGCTCCATGTTGGGAGTAGTATTACCTGCAGTTATGGAAAGATCACAGCGGGTATCACTCCTGACACCCGCTGTGATCCTCCTGTATAATGTATAGATGCGGCCGCTCTCCTATGATCCCCTGCACGCCGTATATATACACATATTCCTATTTCTCACAGAGAGCTGTGATTGGCTGGAACCATCTGGCCAATCACAGCTCTGCAGGAAATATGAATAGGTGTATATATACGTGAGTGCAGGGGACCATAGAAGAGCACCCGCCGCATCTATACATTATACAGAAAGATCGCAGTGGGCGATCTGTCTATTAGTACAGTTACTACTACTCCCATCATGGAAGTGTGTTCCATGCTGGGAGTAGTAGTACTAACTAAAAAAATGTAAAAAATAAAGAAAAAAGGTGAAAAACACACACACAATACATTTTTATAATTGTCGGCTACATTTTTATTTCCCTGCACACATCAATTGATCCCTGTTTAAAAAGTAATACAATGTTTATTATAAAAAATATAAATTTCATTAGATACAATTTTTTCCTTCACTACTGTATCTTTAAAAAAAAAAAAATGTTAATGGTATCCTACGAAATTTTATTCAAAACAGGTATCTCCATGACTTTTTTGGATCGCTAAAGTCCAAAAAAGATTAAAAACCGCCCGCAAAAACGCCAAAGTTAAACCCCACATATCATTTTTCTTGGCATTTTCTCACTCCCATAGACTTCTATTGGAGCAAAACGCCACAATTTTGACTAAAAACGCCGGTTTGAGCGACATACAGCGTTTTTTTTTCAAAATGCCAAGGAGCTGAAAAAAAACGCAAAAAAAGTTCAAAAACGCCAAAAGGATTAAAAAACGCCAAAGTGAAAAAATGCCATGTGGAATAAGAATTTTGTGATTTCTCATTGATTTACAACTAACATCTGGCCGCAGCGTTTTTTGGCCCAAAAAACGCCATGCGGCAGAATTGGCGTTTTTCTTGGCGTTTTCACCCAAAAAAAAAAAGTGGAATCCTAGCCTAATGGTTATGTTGTGAGATTATCATAACACTGTGTCTAGCTTTTTGTGAACTGGCATTTCCTTTTAGAGTTTTCTTCTTTGCCTGCAAATCCCATAATTCCGTTTTCCTCCCTCCCACACATCAGCCACTCCACCCATTGAAACATAAATGAGCTGCAGCCATTCAAAAGACCTGTGGTTTTCAATCAGGGTACATACAGCTGTTGCATTAGTTGCAGATTGATCACTCTCCCACCAAGCGATCGCTCCACCCGTTGAAGCAGACAGGCTCCCTCTCGGCCGCATTGCAACCTGGGAAAAATCTGAGACAACAGTTATTTTGTATGCTGGTAAAAATAAATATTGGGGTGAAAATCACATAAGAATTGTGAGAAAACTGTCACACACAGGTACAGACACTATATTATGAACTAAACTAACTTTACAGCCCCTGTAGCATAGTCAAATGAAAAAAAAATCCTGGAATACCCCTTTAAGATCAAAATGGGCTTGGTCCCAAAGGGTTAAGGACACAGCCCATTTTCACATTTAGGACACAGAAAATTTTCACTTTTGCATTTTTGTTTTTTCCTCCTTGGCTCTTAACCCCTTAAGGACCCAGCCATTTTACACCTCAGGACCCGGCCATTTTTTGCAATTCTGACCACTGTCACTTTAAACATTAATAACTCTGGAATGCTTTTAGTTATCATTCTGATTCCGAGATTGTTTTTTCGTGACATATTCTACTTTAACATAGTGGTAAAATTTTGTGGTATCTTGCATCCTTTCTTGGTGAAAAATCCCAAAATTGGATGAAAAATTTGAAAATTTAGCATTTTTCTAACTTTGAAGCTCTCTGCTTGTAAGGAAAATGGATATTCTAAATAAAAAAATTTTTATTCACATATACAATATGTCTATTTTATGTTTGCATCATAAAATTTACGTGTTTTTACTTTTGGAAGACACCAGAGGGCTTCAAAGTTCAGCAGCAATTTTCCAATTTTTCACAAAATTTCCAAACTCACAATTTTTCATGGACCAGTTCAGGTTTGAAGTGGATTTGAAGGGTCTTCATCTTAGAAATACCCCACAAATGACCCCATTATAAAAACTGCACCCCCCAAAGTATTCAAAATGACATTCAGTCCGCGTTTTAACCCTTTAGGTGTTTCACAGGAATAACAGCAAAGTGAAGGAGAAAATTCACAATCTCCATTTTTTACACTCGCATGTTCATGTAGACCCAATTTTTGAATTTTTACAAGGGGAAAAAGGAGAAAATTTATACTTATATTTGTAGCCCAATTTCTCTCGAGTAAGCACATACCTCATATGTCTATGTAAAGTGTTCGGCGGGCGCAGTAGAGGGCTCAGAAGCGAAGGAGCGACAAGGGGATTTTGGAGAGTACGTTTTTTTGAAATGGTTTTTGGGGGGCATGTTGCATTTAGGAAGCCCCTATGGTGCCAGAACAGCAAAAATCCCCCACATGGCATACCATTTTGGAAACTAGACCCCTTGAGGTACATAACAAGGAATAAAGTGAACCTTAATACCCCACAGGAGTTTCACGACTTTTGCATATGTAAAAAATAAAAATAAAATTTCACTAAAATTTGTGTTTCCCCCGAAATTTCACACTTTTGCAAGGGTTAATAGCAGAAAATACCCCCCAAACATTGTAACCCCATCTCTTCTGAGTATGAAGGTACCCCATAAGTTGACCTGAGGTGTACTATGGGTGAACTACAATGCTCAGAAGAGAAGGAGTCATATTTGGCTTTTTGAGAGCAAATTTTGCTCGGGGGCATGTCGCATTTAGGAAGCCCCTATGGTGCCAGGACAGCAAAAAAAAAAAACACATGGCATACCATTTTGGAAACTAGACCCCTTGTGGAACGTAACAAGAAATAAAGTGAGCCTTAATACCCCACAGGGGTTTCACGACTTTTGCATACGTAAAAAAAAAAAAAAAAAAAAAAAATCACTAAAAGGTGTGTTTCCCCCCCAAATTTCACATTTTTGCAAGGGTTAATAGCAGAAAATACCCCCCAAAATTTGTAACCAGATCTCTTCTGAGTATGGAGGTACCCCATAAGTTGACCTGAAGTGCACTACGGGCGAACTACAATGATCAGAAGAGAAGGAGTCATATTTGGCTTTTTGAGAGCAAATTTTGCTCTGGGGGCATGTCGCATTTAGGAAGCCCCTATGGTGCCAGAACAGCAAAATAACCCCCACATGGCATACCATTTTGGAAACTAGACCCCTTGAGGAACGTAAGAAGGCGTAAAGTGAGCATTTACCCCCCACTGGTGTCTGTCATATCTTTGGAACAGTGGGCTGTACAACATTTTTAATTTGCACAGCCCACTCTTCCAAAGATCTGTCAGACACCTGTGGGGTGTAAATTCTCACTGCACCCCTCATTACATTCCGTGAGGGGTGTAGTTTCCGAAATGGGGTCACATGTGGGGTTTTTTTTTTTTTGCGTTTGTCAAAACCGCTGTAACAATCAGCCACCCCTGTGCAAATCACCTCAAATGTACATGGCGCACTCTCCCTTCAGGGCCTTGTTGTGCACGCCCAGAGCACTTTGCGCCCACATATGGGGTATCTCCGTACTCGGGAGAAATTGCATTACAAATTTTGGGGGGCTTTTTTCCCCTTTACCTCTTGTCAAAATGAAAAGTATAGGGCAACACCAGCATGTTAGTGTAAAAAAATTAACTTTTTACACTAACATGCTGGTGTAGACCCCAACTTCACCTTTTCATAAGGGGTGAAAGGAGAAAAAGACCCCCAAGATTTGTTAGTCAATTTCTCCCGAGTACGGCGATACCCCATATGTGACCCTAAACTGTTGCCTTGAAATACGACAGGGCTCCAAAGTGAGAGCGCCATGCGCATTTTAGGCCTGAATTAGGGATTTGCATAGGGGTGGACATAGGGGTATTCTACGCCAGTGATTCCCAAACAGGGTGCCTCCAGCTGTTGCAAAACTCCCAGCATGCCTGGACAGTCAACGGCTGTTCGGCAATACTGGGAGTTGTTGTTTTGCAACAGCTGGAGGCTCCATTTTGGAAAGAGTGGCGTACCAGGCGTTATTCATTTTTATTGGGGAGGGAGGGGGGCTGTGTAGGGGTATGTGTATATGTAGTGTTTTTTACTTTTTATTTTATTTTGTGTAAGTGTAGTGTTTTTAGGGTACAGTCACATGGGCTGGGGATTACAGCGAGTTTGAGCTGCCGCGCAAAATTTGCTGCATTGCAAACTTGCAGCCCGATACTCACTGTAAGCCCCCTGCCCATGTGAATGTACCCTGTACATTCACAGGGGGGGGGGGGACCTCCAGCTGTTGCAAAACTACTACTCCCAGCATGCCTGAGAATGTTTGGGAGTTGTGGTTTTGCAACAGTCGGAGGCACACGGGTTGGGAACACTGAGTTGGGAAACAATGTTTCCCAACCAGTGTGCCTCCAGCTGTTGCAAAACCACAACTCCCAAACATTCTCAGGCATGCTGGGAGTAGTTGTTCGGCAACATCTTTGGAGCCAGATGTTGCCGAACTACAACTCCCAGCATGCTTGGAGTTGTAGTTTTGCAACATCTGGAGGACTACAGTTTGCAGACCACTAATACAGTGGTTCCCAATCTGTGCCCTTCCAGATGTTGCAAAACTACAACCCCCAGTATGCCAAAACTGTCCAGGCATGCTGGGAGTTGTAGTTCTGCAACATCTGAAGGGCCAGATGTTACAGCACTACAACTCCCAGCATGCCTGGACAGTAAGGGCATGCTGAGGATGTGTAGTTTTGCAACATCTGGAAGGGCACAGTGGTCCAAAAACTGTGGACCTCCAGAAGTTGCAAAACTGCAACTCCCAGCATGCCCAGACGCCAAGGGCTGTCTGGGCATGCTGGGAGTTGTAGTTTACAGGGTCCTATTACAGCAATGCATGTCGCTTTACGGCGACGTGCATTGCTGTAAAGGGCCCGACCGCGGCTGAAGATATACTCACCTGTCGCCGTCGCCATCTTCATCGTCTGGATCCGGGTCTTCAGGGACGAGGTAAGTACCGGGGCCGGGCCCCAGCACTCCCCCGTCGCGTCCTCCGGTCTTCCTCCCGTCCTCTCCGGACTTCAAGGGGCCGGGCAGGACGGGAGGAAGTAACCGCCCCCCCTCCTGCGATTGGTCGGTTAACTAACCGACAGATCGCAGGGTATAGGAGGAGGTGGCAGGCTTGCCACCTCGCTCCTATACGTTAGCATGGTCCTGGCTGTCTGTGACAGCCGGGATCATGCGAAATTACCGGGCGGTCGGGTCCCAGAGACCCGATCAGCCCGGTATCGCCGCAGATCGCAAGGGCGATTTCCCTTGCGATTTGCGGCAATCGCCGACATGGGGGGACTACATGGCCCCCCTCGGCGTTTGCCCGCATCCGGTTCCGATCTCTGCCCGGCGAGCGGCAGAGAGCGGAAAACGCCAGGACGTACGGGGACGTCCTGGGTCCTTAAGGCCCAGGGTGCGGGGACGTCCCCGTACGTCCTGGGTCCTTAAGAGGTTAAAGGAGATATCCAGTGGTGAAAAACGTATCCCCTATCCTAAGGATAGGGGATAAGTTTCAGATCGTGGGGGGTCCGACCGCTGGGGCCCCCCGCGATCTCCTGTACGGGGCCCCAACAGCCTGCGGGAAGGGGGAGTGTTGACCACCGCACGAAGCGGTGGCTGACATGCCCCCTCATAATACAACTAAATGGCAGAGCAGAGCCGGAGCGCTGCCTGCGGCAATCTCCGGCTCTGCCATAGCGATGTATTGAGGGGGCGTGTCGGCTCCCGCTTTGTGCGGTGATCAACACGCGCTCTCTGGCCAGCGAGCCGGGGCCCCATACAGAGATATCACAGGGGCCCCAGTGGTCGGATAAGATCTGAAACTTATCCCCTATCCGTTTTTCACCACTGGACTACCCCTTTAAGGGGCATAACTTTAACTTTCATTTTTTTAATTGTAATTGTACTTTCTGTATATGGGCCTGTATGAGGGCTCATTCTTTGCACATTGATCTATTATTATTGGTACCACTTTTGCGTATACGTGACTTTCAATATGTTTAAAAAAAAGTTTTTAGGATGTAATGTGCCAAAAACATTTTTTTACTGCTTTTACTTTTTCAAAAAAAAAATTTTAACTTATTTTATTTTTTTACTATTTTTACACTTTATGTCCTCATAGGATAGTGCTTTTATTAGAGACCCATTTCACAAAGGAAACATTGAGGGTAATGGATAAAAATTTGTGGGGTCATCAATATCACTCATGTTATCTGACTTTTTTCTAGGCTTGTTTCAGTTCTCAGTCACTGAAATATTGAATGGGGAGAGAGGGAAGTAGTAATAGGTAGTGGGGGCAGATTTTTTATTTTTTGTATGTTAAAACAGACAGACTTGAATGTGTGATGGCATTTGTCTATAAACCACACCCTTTTAGGTAAATAAGATAAAAAGAGAAATAATAAATAATTATGGTTGTATTATGGTTGTATTGTTCTGATTGTTATAACATTAAATAGATACATTTTATTATCAAATTGTCAAATATTATCAAAATTGAGTCACATCAGGTTTTGTTCACTGCAGATACTAAACCATGGCAGCTCCAAGAAAGAAAGAAAGAAACAAAGAGTCATGGTGATATCATCCTAGTGATGTCATAGACAGCTGGAGAAGTTACATTGCGCTGACAGCTGCCCCGGCCTTCAGTCTGTAGATTGTTACAGTGCGGTTTGCTTCTCTTAAGCATTTTTTGCCTTTTTTCGTCCTAGATGGAGATTAAAGGATTGGGGTTCATCCCCCTCTTTCTGGCCTTCTGGTGTGTGGTCTGGATCTCCACTAGTTACACCCTGACCATCATTAATGGCCATGCTGCTTCCCTACTGGTATACATCAGTGATACGGGGAAGAATTTTCCTGAACAGATCCTATTCTGTATAGGATTCATAGGGATGTCCATTGCTACTCTGGGTCTGACGTTGCTGAATTATAAGTTCATCTTGTTTCATCGTGAAGCCTTTGGAGCCCATCAGCCCTGGATCCAGAAGAGCCTCCTGGCCATCGCTTGGTCATCCTGCATCCTGACAGCCATCATGTCTTTATGTTCAACTAAAGACTACCCCATGGTTCACCGTGTCACCGCCTTTACTGCCTTCATCTGTGCTGGCACATACAACCTCTGGCAGTCCATCCTCCTATATAAAGTGCCCGGATCCACCAGAGTCATCTGCCACGTAAGAACCACCTTCAGTGCTATGGGCCTCGCCTGTGTGTTTCTTTTTATTGGAAGTCGGGTCATAGTATACACCCACCTGTGTGCTGGGGGATGTGTAGTAACCAGTGAGGCCTTCGCCAAATTCATCGAGTGGTCAACGCTGGTCTTCATCCTGCTGACGTATGTGACCTACTATCCCATCATGCAGCGTTTATTGTTCACCTTGTCTTGGAACACCTGCAGCATCTCCCTAAGGATCAAGATCGATGACTTTGGAGTGTAGAAGACCATGGGGTACATCATATAAACTTGTCATCTATATCATTATAACATTGTTATAATAGAAGTCTTATTTAAATAAATAAATAAATAAGCAAACCTCCTGCTCATTTTTGTAGTCCTAAAATCTTTAGATGTATAAGAATATTTGTATTTTAAATGTTATTGGGGCGGCACGATATATGGCAATCGCATCATGATTTTTGGTTATAGGATATATTGATTTCGCCCTGTGTAAAATTCTATGATTACCTAGGGGGTGCAGGGAGGAGAAACAGTGGGCCGCATCTAGCGAACATCTAATTTTTTCACCTCCCAGCAGTGCCTAGCGCTAGAAGGAGTTGCCTAGCGCTAGGAGGAGGTAACTCCTTCATGACTGGAGGAGGTGAGGGGACCCCTGAACTCATAGGTACAGGGGTAGTTAGAAGGTGTGCAAAAGCAGACCCTTAGGGGAGATTTATGAAAACCTGTGCAGAGGAAAAGTTGATCAGTTGCCGATGGCAACCAATCAGATCGCTTTTTTCATTTTCCACAGGCCTTTTGGAAAATTAATAAAAGAATCTGATTGGTTGCTATGGGCAACTGGTAACTTTTCCTCTGTATAGGTTTGGATAAATCTCCCTCTTGGGGTCTATTCACACGTACAAGATTCTGCGCATATTTGATGTGCAGGATTTGAAGCTGTGTTCAGTCATTTAGTTTACATTGAAACCTGCAGCATCAAATCCTACGCATGAAATATACAAAGGATACTGTATGGTGAATGCATCCTTAGGGTACATTTACACCTAGAGTATCCTTCACATATTTGACATGTAGGAATTGAAGCACAGGGTACTGCACGTGTGAATAGACCCTTACCCAGCTTTTTTTATCTCCTGCATCAGATCAGGGGTTACCTCATAGACAAGACATGCTATACATGGTTTACCAATATATTTTTCTTCGTCTGTTCAGTAATTTCCTTAGTACACAAAATAACATGTCCCCTTGGGTTTTGTAACAGGAGTTTTTCTCCATGAAAAATAGAGGGGAGAGAAGGATAAGATGTATTTTGAAAATAAAGTAGTAAAGCAATGGAGACTGTAACATCTCCACCTCTCAGGCAACCTGTCCTGACCGGGATAGGAAAGACTATGGCGAGAGGAGGAAGGGGTAGGGTTTTATTCTCTGTGTTTTTCCTGCTCCGACCAGTATGGTCCAAGTTTATAGGCGCTGTAGTGGTGATTCTCTTTAACCCCTTAACGCATAACGACGGGTATACCTGTCGGCTGCTGAAGTGCGTTCGCGCAGAGCGAAGGGTATACCTGTCGTTCATATTTGTAGCTGCTGCTGCATCCCGGGGTCTGAACTTTTCACCTCCAGTTGTCTCCGGCAGGTGAGAAGTTCTGCTTCACCCCTTCGCGCTGAACACCGCATTTATACGGCGGATAATGCGATACCTTCGCGCATTCTGCCGTATAAAGGCGGCGTTCATTAAGTGCGCGCTCCCGCGGTGCTGATCGGGTTATTTAGCTAAAGTCCTGGGGTGTCTGGCGAGAGACCACTCCCACCCGTCACCCCAGGATCCCATTTGATTAACCCGATCAGCGATCGAGTGTGCATGGGCGGCCGGTGTGTGGCGCCAGTGGCGTCTCTAGGGGGGGCCAGAGGGGGCCATGCCCCCCCCCCCCCTATATCATGATTGGCCCCCCCCTTGTGCCCCCCTAGCAGCAGTAGGTCACTAGCAGCTCTCATGGCCATCAGGGGGGTACAGCTAGTTCACCAGTAAGGGGCCCGAGCCCCCGCTGCACCCCCTGCCCCCCGGAGCCATCTACTCCGCCATCCTTTTTTTAAAAATAAATCTTCAGCCTGCAGCCCTGTCACCACGCAGGGGCCGCGCTATGCAGACTGGGAAGAGCAGACAGGAAGCTCCTCCCCCTCTCTCACTCCCCTGTATACTGGACCTTGTGGAGCAGGCCCGCTGTGTGTATACAGGCCCGGACACCACCAGTATGGAAGACTTACCTGCCCAGTGCCCACTGCTCATGCTGCCCTTTTAAAGTAAGTAACTTGCTTGGGGGAGAGGGGGAAAGTTGTAGTTCGGGAGACAGTGGGAGGTAGTTCAGTGTTTCCCAACCAGGGGGCCTCCAGCTGTTGCAAAACTACAACTCCCAGCATTCCTTTGGCTTTATGAGCATACTGGGAGTTATAGTTTTGCAACAGCTGGAGGCCCCCAGGTTGGGAAACACTGATCTATCTATCTATCAATCTCCTATCTGTCTATCTATTTCCTATCTATCTCTCATATTTATCTCCTATCTATCTATTTCCTATCTATCTATCTCATATCTATCTCCTATCTATCATCTATCTATCTATCTCATATCTATCTAACTCAGATAGATGAGAGATAGATAGATGAAAGATAGATAGATATGAGAGATAGATAGGTAGATAGATGATATATAAATAGATAGATACATAAATATATATATATATATAGATAGATAAATAGATGATATATAGATAGAGAGATGATAGATACATAGATATGATATAGATAAATAGATAGATGATAGATAGATATGATATAGACAGATAGATAGATAGATAGATAGGAGATAGATGGATATGATATAGATACATTTATATGAGTGGTAGCGGGGAAAAAGGAATCCGATCCTGGCGCTCACCCGTGCGGCAGCTGAGGAAATGATGTCAGGAGCCGTGATGAGGTAAAAGATGCACTTTATTTTGGATAAAGCAGGGACTACGCGTTGCGAGGGGACAGGCTCCCCTCTTCTTCAGATCCAATCAACAAGATGATTGGACCTGAGGAAGAGGGGAGCCTGTCCCCTCGCAACGCGTAGTCCCTGCTTTATCCAAAATAAGACCGTCCGGCCGGACGGGTGGATCCGGGCAGCACACCGTGGATTTCCACTTACCCACACCAGTTGGGCCCCTTCAAGCTGCAACAGGTGTTATGCTCTCAGCATAACACCACCAGGTGAGAGCATTCCTTACGTTTCCTCACCTGTCACTTGTAATAAGGATAACGGCACATAGTCCCTTTTTGTCTTTCATACTTCTCTAGATACATTTATAGATAGATAGGAGAAAGATAGATAGATAGATCAGTTTCCCAACCAGGGGGCCTCCAGCTGTTGCAAAACTACAACTCCCAGCATTCCTTTGGCTTTATGAGCATACTGGGAGTTGTAGTTTTGCAACAGCTGGAGGCCCCCCTAGTTGGGAAACACTGATCTATCTATCAATCATCTATCTATTATCTATCTATCCATCTATCTCCTATCTATCTATCTATCTATCTATCTATCTCATATCTATCTCATATCTATCTATCCATCTATTTATGTATCAATCTATCTTTCTATTTATCTATCTATCTATCTCATATCTATCTCAGATAGATGAGAGATAGATGAAAGATAGATAGATATATAGATAGATAGATACATAAATAGATGGATATATAGATAGATATGATATAGATAGATAGGAGATAGATGGATATGATATAGATAGATAGGATATAGAAAGATAGATAGATAGATAGATAAAGAACAATATGATGCAGCATGCCACAAGTTTGCAGAAAATGGTGGTTTATTCCATCATGTGCATAGACTATGCTGCATCATATTGTTCTTTGTCTGGATTGAGGAACCTGTGGACCCAGGTTCCAAGTATGCGAGCACCCCGACTTCTCTCTAATCTCTGGATTTTGGTTGTGCCGTTTTTATTTGTTATAGATAGATGGATATATAGATAAAAAGATAGTATCTATCTATCATCTATTTATCTATCTCTTTCTATCTATTTATGTATCTATCCATCTATATTTCATCTATCTATCTCTCATATCTATCTATCTTTCATCTATCTATCTATCTAGCTCTCATCTATCTGAGATAGATATGAGATACATAGATAGATAAATATAACGATAGATAAATACATAAATAGATAGATGGAGATAGATAGATCAGTGTTTCCCAACCAGAGGGCCTCCAGCTGTTGCAAAACTACAACTCCCAGTATGCTCATAAAGCCAAAGACATGTTGGGAGTTGTCGTTTTGGAATAGCTAGAGGCCCCCTGATTGGGATACACTGATCTATCTATCTATCTATCTATCTATCTCATATCTATCTATCTCATATCTATCTATCTATCTCATATCTATCATCTATCTATCTCATATCTATCTATTAATCTATATTATCTAAGTGTTTTATTCCCCCATGTATGTGTGACGTTTCGATAGCATCCCGCCATCTTTATCATACGTACAGTTATACATTCTGTAGTCTCTGTGACATCACTGTGCTCCATAATAAACTGTGACATCACTGTGCTTCATAATAAACTGTGACGTCACTGTGCTTCATAATAAACTGTGACGTCACTGTGCTTCATAATAAACTGTGACGTCACTGTGCTTCATAATAAACTGTGACGTCACTGTGCTTCATAATAAACTGTGACATCACTGTGCTTCATAATAAACCGTGACATCACTGTGCTTCATAATAAACCGTGACATCACTGTGCTTCATAATAAACCGTGACATCACTGTGCTTCATAATAAACTGTGACGTCACTGTGCTTCATAATAAACTGTGACGTCACTGTGCTTCATAATAAACTGTGACATCACTGTGCTTCATCCTGTAATTTGATGTCACTGTGTATAACAACCCTGTAGTGACATCACAGTTTATTATTCTTGAATGCTGACTTCACTGTGTATATTTTCCCGGTACAATGACATCACTGTATAGTTACCCTCTACTGTGACAACACTGCGTTTATTAACCCTGTAGTGGCAAAACTGTTTATTGTCCCTGTACAGAGACATTACTGTTTATATTAACTCTGAACTGTGATGTCACTGTGCATATTTACCCTGTATTGTCACTCGCAGTGCAAGGTAAATATGTACAGTGGCATTAGGGTATACAGGCTTAATATATACAGTGATGTCACAGTGCAGTGTAAGTATCAACAGTGATGTTGGAGTATAGAAATAACACAAGGTGATGTTATAGTTTAGAGATAATATACACAGTGATGTCACAGTACAGGGATAATACACAGTTATGTCACAGTACAGGGATAATGCACAGTTATGTCACAGTACAGAGATAATACACACACTGATGTCACAGTACAGGGATAACACACAGTGATGTCACAGTACAGGAATAATACACACAGTGATGTCACAGTACAGGGATGATACACACAGTGATGTCACAGTACAGGGATAATACACACAGTGATGTCACAGTACAGGAATAATAATACACAGTGATGTCACAGTACAGGGATAATATACACAGTGATGTCACAGTAAAGGGATAATACACACACTGATGTCACAGTACAGAAATAATACACAGTGATGTCACAGTACAGGGATAATACACACAGTGATGTCACAGTACAGGGATAATACACAGTGATGTCACAGTACAGGGATAATACACACAGTGATGTAACAGTACAGGAATAATACACAGTGATGTCACAGTACAGGGATAATACACAGTGATGTCACAGTACAGGGATAATACACAGTGATGTCACAGTACAGGGATAATACACACAGTGATGTCACAGTACGGGGATAATATACACAGTGATGTCACAGTACAGGGATAATACACAGTGATGTCACAGTACAGGGATAATACACACAGTGATGTCACAGTACAGGGATAATACACAGGGATGCCAGGGTTCGGCATGTGGTGGAAAGGGTGGACAAATTACTAGGGGGGCTGAGGAAGACCCAGCTGTCGTGGTCCATGTGGGAACCAACGACAGAATACATGGTAGGTGGAGGTCCTTGGTAGCTGAAGGGAAGAACCTCTAAGGTTGTGTTCTCTGGAATACTTCCTGTGCCATGCGCATCGCAGGAAAGACAGCGGGAGCTTAGGGAGTTAAATGCATGGCTTAAGTCGTGGTGTGAGGGGGAAGGGTTTGGGTTTTTAGAGCACTGGGCTGACTTTTCATTGGGGTACAAACTCTATTCTACGGATAATTTGCACCTGAATGGAAGGGGGTCCGCTGTGCTGGGGTAGAGAATCCTGGAAGGGGTGGCTGAGTATTTAAACTAGGTGAGTGGGGGGAGGATAATAAAGCAAAGAAAGCAGACAGTGGGATGGATAGGTTAGAGAGGGGTCAGGACATAATGGTGGGTGGAGAGGAGTCCTGTGGGGGGAGGTTAAGAGCAGTGGATAAGGAGATTCATGCGTTACAAACCAGCTGTAAAAATAAATGTAGCCTGAAAAATTGTAATTCCAATAATTCAAAAAATTCCATTAGCCCCAATAACTCAATAACTACAATAAGCCCCATTAACTCAAAAAATACCGTAAGCCCCAATAACTTAAATAACAACGTTAGACGCAATAACGCAAAAAATCCCATTAGCCCCAATAACTTTAATAACGTTAGACCCAATAACTCAAAAAATCCCATTAGCCCCAATAACTTAAATAGTACAATTAGCCCTTATAACTCAAAAAATGACATTAACCCCAATAACTCTGAAAATCCCATTAGTGAGACTATATGTGTAAAACTTAATGGAAATGTAAAGTGTATGTTCACAAATGCCAGAAGCCTAGCAAATAAAATGGGGGAGCTTGAGGCCTTGATACTGGAGGAACATATTGATATAGTTGGGGTCACTGAGACATGGCTGGACTCCTCGCATGACTGGGCTGTCAATCTGCAGGGGTTTACATTGTTTCGCAAGGATAGAATGAACAGAAAAGGTGGTGGAGTCTGTCTGTATGTAAGAAGTGGTATGAAAGTCAGTGTGAACGATGCCATAGTGTGTGATGATTCTGAGGAGGTGGAATCACTGTGGGTAGAATTACAAAAGGAGGGAAATACTGAAAAAATAATATTTGGTGTAATTTATAGACCCCCTAATATCACTGAAGAGATAGAAGGTTGGCTGCATAAACAAATAGAGAGGGCCGCCCGGGCAGGTACAGTGGTAATAATGGGAGATTTTAACTATCCAGATATAGATTGGGGTCCGGGGCTGGCTAAAACTACAAAGGGGAGAAAATTCCTAAATTTATTGCAGGATAATTTTATGGGCCAGTTTGTGGAGGACCCAACAAGAAGTGATGCCTTGTTGGATCTGATCATTTCCAACAACGCAGAGCTGGTTGGTAATGTAACTGTGCGGGAAAACTTTGGTAATAGCGACCACAATATAGTTACTTTTGACTTAAAATGTAGAAAACAAAGACAGACGGGGAAGGCAAAAACATATAACTTTAAAAAGGCAAATTTCCCTGGGCTGAGATCTGCAATACAGGACATAGACTGGGGGGAGGTGTTCTCAAATACTGATACAGAAGGTAAATGGGACATCTGTAAATCAACTCTAAATAACTATACAGCTAAATATATACCAAAGGGGAACAAATATAAACGATTAAAACGAAATCCTACATGGCTTACAAATGAGGTTAAAAGAGCAATAAACAACAAAAAAAATAGCCTTCAAAACATACAAATCTGATGGGTCAGCTATAACATTTAAACAGTACAAGGAGCTTAATAAAATCTGTAAAAATGTAATAAAAACAGCTAAAATTCAAAATGAGAGACAGGTGGCCAAAGAAAGCAAAACTAATCCTAAATATTTTTTTAGATATATAAATACAAAAAAAACAAGGACAGAGCATGTAGGACCCCTTAATAATGATAATGGGGAGGTTGTCACGGGCGATCAAGAGAAGGCGGAGCTACTGAATGGGTTCTTTAGTTCTGTATACACTATGGAAAAAGGAGCTGACATTGGCCAGGTCAGTGCTGGTAACACATCATATAATGTATTGAACTGACTTAATGTAGAGATGGTACAAGGTAAGTTAAGTAAAGTAAATGTAAGCACATCTCCAGGGCCGGATGGACTACACCCAAGAGTTCTTAGAGAGGTAAGTTCAGTAATATCTGTACCCTTGTTCATGATATTTAGAGATTCACTGGTGTCTGGTATTGTGCCAAGGGACTGGCGCAAGGCGAATGTGGTACCAATCTTCAAGAAGGGCTCTAGGTCTTCGCCAGGCAATTATAGACCGGTAAGTCTAACGTGCATTGTGGGTAAATTGTTTGAAGGACTTATAAGGGATTACATACAGGAATACATAGGGGATAATAGTATTATAAGTGATAGCCAGCATGGGTTTACTAAGGATAGAAGTTGTCAAACCAATCTAATTTGCTTTTATGAAGAGGTGAGTAGAAGCCTTGACAGAGGAATGGCTGTGGATATAGTGTTTCTGGATTTTGCCAAAGCGTTTGATACTGTCCCTCACAGACGTCTGACAGGTAAGTTAAGGTCCTTGGGCTTGAAAACTTTAGTTTGTAACTGGATTGAACACTGGCTCATGGATCGTACCCAGAGAGTGGTGGTCAATGATTCGTACTCTGATTGGTCCCCGGTTATTAGTGGTGTACCCCAAGGTTCAGTACTGGGCCCGCTGATGTTTAATTTATTTATCAATGATATAGAGGATGGCATTAACAGCTCTGTTTCTATCTTTGCAGATGAAACCAAGCTTTGTAGCACGGTACAGTCTATAGAGGATGTGCATAAGTTACAAGATGACTTGGATAGACTAAGTGTCTGGGCATCCACTTGGCAAATGAGGTTCAATGTGGATAAATGTAAAGTTATGCATCTGGGTACTAATAACATGCATGCATCGTATGTCTTAGGGGGGATTAAACTGGCAGAGTCACTGGTAGAGAAGGATCTGGGTGTACTTGTAGATCACAGACTACAGAATAGCATTCAATGTCAGGCTGCTGCTTCCAAAGCCGGCAGGATATTGTCATGTATCAAAAGAGGCATGGACTCAAGGGACAGGGACATAATACTCCCCCTTTATGAAGCATTGGTACGGCCCCACCTGGAATATGCTGTTCAGTTTTGGTCGCCTGTTCATAAAAGGGACACTGCGGAGTTGGAAAGGGTGCAGAGACGCGCGACTAAACTAATACGGGGCATGGAACATCTTAGCTATGAGGAGCGATTAAAGGAGTTACAATTGTTTAGTCTTGAGAAGAGACGTTTAAGGGGGGATATGATAAACGTATATAAGTATATAAATGGCCCATACAAAAAATATGGAGAAAAACTGTTCCAGGTTAAACCCCCCCCAAAGGACGAGGGGGCACTCCCTCCGTCTGGAGAAGAAAAGGTTTAGTCTAAAGGGGTGACACGCCTTCTTTACCGTGAGGACTGTGAATTTATGGAACGGTCTACCTCAGGAACTGGTCACATCAGGAACAATTAACAGCTTTAAAACAGGGTTAGATACATTCCTGGAACAAAATAACATTAATGCTTATGCAGAATTATAAAACTACATCCCTTTCCCTTATCCCCTTACACCCTTCCCCTCAATTCCCTGGTTGGACTTGATGGACGTTTGTCTTTTTTCAACCATGCTAACTATGTAACTATGTAACTATGATGTCACAGTACAGGGATAATACATACAGTGATGTCACAGTACAGGGATAATATACACAGTGATGTCACAGCACATGGATAATACACAGTGATGTCACAGTACAGGGATAATACACACAGTGATGTCACAGTACAGGGATAATACACACAGTGATGTCACAGTACAGGGATAATGCACAGTGATGTCACAGTACAGGGATAATGCACGGTGATGTCACAGTACAGGGATAATGCACAGTGATGTCACAGTACAGGGATAATGCACAGTGATGTCACAGTACAGGGATAATGCACAGTGATGTCACAGTACAGGGATAATACACAGTGATGTCACAGTAGAGGGATAATACACACAGTGATGTCACAGTACAGGGATAATACACACAGTGATGTCACGGTACAGGGATAATACACAGTGATGTCACAGTACAGGGATAATACACACAGTGATGTCACAGTACAGGGATAATACACAGTGATGTGTACAGCTGGTATCTACCACTATAAGGCCAGTGTATGTGGGAGTATTGGTAATTGTAAAATTAATTTTATACAATAACAATTGGTGTTAGTCGGTCATTAGTCAGTCACAATGGTAGGCGTGGTCATGGTGTGGCAGTATTATTTGTTTCTTGCTAGTAACGCACACAACTAACAGTAAGCACCTTTTGTCTGGAGGTGCTGACCATTTTTATTTTTTTGTACTGGTATTATCAGTAATATTGGTGTCAGTAACAGTATGACCATAATATGTATGATGACAATATTTCCTCCCTGTATACTGGTATTATTGGTAATATTGGTCTCAGTATACAGGATTTGGTCAGTTACAGTATGATGTATGTATGGTGATAATATTCCTCCTTGTATACTGATATTATTTGTAATATTAGTATCAGTATACAGGTCATTGTTCGCACTAGCGTCTAGCTCACCGGTGCGGCATGGAGCCGCTTTGCCTGCACACCCTGGAATTAAAGCATGAAGTCTTGCAAAAGATTGGTGAGTTGCCTGTAATGTTTCTACATCATTGCGATTGGATGAACTGTCTTTACCTATATTACATGAGCACCACCATATTACAAGCCTGTGCTGTCTGATACTTTAGAGTCCGGATTATAGGACGAACGTATTTTTTGTGAACCACACAATACAGGTAGTGCCAGCACGCTTCTATCTACACATATATTACTTATGTTAATGTTTGACAGGGAATTGGCCAAAAAATAAGTGACATGTCACTTCTTCTCCACGTAGACACATGCTGAAGCTGCCTTTGAAGTCAATGAGATCTTCATGGTCCCCCGATGCTGCCCTTGGCTTGGATATAATTTGCACGTACAATGTATAAATGTGGTGTTGTTATAATTGCCCCCCTACTTTTGTCCTGGCCCCCAGTGTGCCCCCCCAATATTTGAAAGCTGGAGACGCCACTGTGTGGCGGGTGCGCGGTGATCTGCTGGTCCGGCAGCGGCAATGGCGGGTGCGTGGCGATGGCAGGGGTAGGTGCCCCCTCCATTGCCAAGCACCCGCCATCACTGCTGCCGGACCTCCGCCCACGTGTGGAAGTCCAGGGAGAGCGGGGCACAGCGGGCTGAGAGGGAAGGGGAAGTCCTTACTTACCCGGTGGCGACATGTGGGGATCCAGCAGGCTTCGGAGGGATCTGCCTGGCCAGTGAGTGGTCGACAGTGGCCCTCAAAATCATGCAGACAGTCTGGCCATGCTGGGAATTGTAGTTTTGCAACATCTGGAGGACCACTGTTTGGAGACCACTGTGTAGTGGTCGCCAAACTGTGATCCTCCAGATGTTGCAAAACTACAACTCCCAGCATGCACAGACAGCAATTGGCTGTCTGGGCATGCTGGGAGTTGTAGTTTTGCAACAGCTGGAGGCACACAACTACAACTCCCAGCATGCCCAGACAGCCGTTTGCAGCCAGGCATGCTGGGAGTTGTAGTTTTGCAACATCTGGAGGACTACAGTTTGGAGACCACTATGTAGTGGTCACCAAACTGTGATCCTCCATTTGTTGCAAAACTACAACTCCCAGCATGCCCAGACAGCCAATTGCTGTCTGGGCATGCTGGGAGTTGTAGTTTTGCAACATCTGGAGGATCACAGTTTGGAGACCACTACACAGTGGTCTCCAAACTGTAGTCCTCCAGATGTTGCAAAACTACAACTCCCAGCATGCCTGGCTGAAAATGTCTGTCTGGGCACGCTGGGAGTTGTAGTTGTGTGGCTCCAGCTGTTGCAAAACTACAACTCCCAGCATGCCCGACAGCCAATTGCTGGGCCACAGTTTGGAGATCACTGTGCAGTGGTCTCTAAACTGTAGCCCTCCGGATGTTGCAACACTGCAAATCCCAGCATGCCCAAACAGCTGTCTCGGCATGCTGGGAGTTTTAGTTGCATATCTCCAGCTGTTGCATAACTACATTTCCCAGCATGCCCTTCAGCGATTAGTACATGCTGGGAATTGTAGTTTTGCAACAGCTGGAGGCACCCTGGTTGGAAAATACTGAATTAGGTAACAGAACCTAACTGAAGGTTTGCCCCCCCCCCCCCCCCATGTGAATGTACAGGGTACATTCACGCGGGCAGGTTTACAGTAAGTTTCCTGCTTCCAGTTTGAGCTGCGGCAAATTTTCTGCCGCGGCGCAAACTCCTAGCGGGAAACTCACTGTAAACCCGTCAGTGGGAATGTACCCTAAAAACCCTACACTACACTAACACATAATAAAGGGTAAAACACTACATATACACCCCCTTACACTGTCCCCCCGAATAAAAAAAAAAAACATATCGTATGGCAGTGTTTCCAAAACAGAGCCTCCAGCTGTTGCAAAACAACAACTCCCAGCATGCCCGGACAGCCGAAGGCTAGGGCGGGGGTCCCCTCAGGATCGGTGGTGGCGACAGGAGCAGCAGGATCGATACCGGCGGCAGGATACAGCTGCGGTGGTCCCGGCGTAAGAATACAACAGGAGGTGAGGCCTGTTCACCTCCTACTGTTGCTTAGCAACAACTCGCAGTATGCAAAGCCGAAGGGCATGCTGGGAGTTTTAGTTTTGCAACAGCTGGAGTTCCAACTACAACTCCCAGCATGCCCTTTGGTAGTCTGTGCATGCTGGGGGTTGTAGTTATGCAACAGCTGGAGGCACGTTTTTTCTATTAAAAAGTGTGCATTCAGCTGTTGCATAACTACAACTCCCAGCATGCACAGACTACCAAAGGGCATGCTGGGAGTTGTAGCAGTGTGCCTCAAGCTGTTGCAAAACTACAACTCTCAGCATGCCCTTCGACTGTCAATGCATGCTGATTGTTGCAGTTTTGCAACAGCTGGAGACACACTGGTTGTGAAACCGAGTTTGTTACCTAACTCAGTGTTTCGCAACCACTGTGCCTCCACCTGTTGCAAAAATACAACTCCCAGCATGCACTTAGAGACTGTACATGCTTGGAGTTGTAGTTTTGCAACAGCTGGAGGCACACTGGTTGCGAAACACTGAGTTAAGTAACAAACTCTCAGTGTTTTGTAACCAGTGTGCCTCCAGCTGTCGCAGATATACAACTCCCTGCATGCACTGAGAGACTGCACATGCTGGGAGTTGTAGTTTTACAACAGCTGGAGGTTTGCCCCCCCCCCCCCCCATGTGAATATGGTGGGTTTACAGCAGCAAGTTTTCTGCTGTAAGTTTGAGATGCGGAAAATTTTCAGCCGCAGCTCAAACTCGCAGCGAGAAACTTACTGCAAACCCAACCGTGTGAATGTATCCTAAACACACTACATTACACTTTACCTACACAAAATAAAAAGTAAAACACTACATCAGCATTTTAGTAAAAAAAATTCCTTTTCATGTCCAACTTCAACGCAAAATCGTCAAACCACTGTGGGGTGTTAAGGCTCACTGTACCACTTGTCACGTTCCTTGAGGGGTGTAGTTCCCCAAATAGTATGCCATGTGGGGTGTTTTTTGCTGTTCTGGCACCATGTGGGCTTCCTAAATGCGACATGCCCTGCATAAACCATTTCAGAAAAATTTGCTCTCCAAAATCCTATTGTCGCTCCTTCTCTTCTGAGTCCTCTAGTGCGCCCACAAAGCACTTTACATCCACATATGAGGTATTTCTTTACTCAAGAGAAATTGGTTTACAAACTTTGGGGGACTTTTTCTCCTCTTACCCCTTGTAAAAATAAAAAATATGGGTCTACAAGAACATGTTAGTGTAAAAAATGAAGATTTTGAATTTTCACCTCCACTTTGCTTCTATCCTTTTGAAACACCTAAAGGGTTAACAAACTTTCTCAATGTAATTTTGAATACGTTGAGGGTGCAGTTTTCATAATGGGTCCATTGTGGGGTATTTCTAACATAAAGACCCTCAAATTCCCTTAAAAACTGAACTGGTCCCTGAAAAATTCAGATTTTGAAATTTAAATAAAGTAGACATATTGTATTTGTAAATCAGTATATAATTTATTTGGGACGTCTATTTTCCTTACAAGCAGAGAGCTTCAAAGTTATAAAAATGCTCAATTTTAAATTTTTTCATGAAATTTGGGGGTTTTTTACGAAGAAATTATCGACGAAAATTTACCACTAACATAAAGTAGAATATGTCACTAAAAAACTGAGTTATTAATGCTTAAAAGTGACAGTGGTCAGAATTCCAAAAACATGCTCTGGTCCTTAACCCCTTCCCGCTATTGGACGTATGCATACGTCCAGGCGAACTACACGTTCGCGCAAATGGACGTATGCATACGTCCAAGCGATCTCCTGCTCTGCCGCGGGCAGCGCAGGAGATCGTGGGTGGGACTCAGCTGTCAATCACAGCCGGAGTCCCACCGCAGCTGCCGGCGCCAAGATCGCGCCGGTCCCGGCAGCATTAACCCCATAGATGCCGTGATCAGTTCTGATCACGGCATCTATGGTGTTTGCAGGGGGAGCGCTCTCCCCCTGCCCATCAACGGCGGCGCCGCGATAAAATAAGGGGGATCGGGGGTGTCCAAGACTTACTCAAGTATAAATTTTATCCTTTTACCCCTTGTAAAAATTCAAAAATTGGGTCTACAAGAACATGCAAGTGTAAAAAATTAAGATTTAGAATTTTCTCCTTCACTTTGCTGCTTTTCCTGTGAAACACCTAAAGGGTTAAAGCACTTACTGAATGTAATTTTAAATACTTTGGGGGGTGAAGTTTTTGTAATGGGGTCATTTATGGGGTATTTCTAATATGAAGACCTTTCAAATCCACTTCAAACCTGAACTGGTCCATGAAAAATAGCGAGTTTGAAAATTTTGTGAAAAATTGTAAAATTGCTGCTGAACTTTTAAGCCCTCTTGTCTTAAAACATAGTAAAAACATGTCAATTTTATGATGAAAATATAAAGTAGACATATTGTATATGTGAATCAAAAAAAATAATATTTGGAATATCCATTTTCCTTACAGGCAGAGAGCTTCAAAGTTAGAAAAATGCAAAATTTACAATTTTTTCATCAAATTTGGGGATTTTTCACCAAGAAAGGATGCAAGTTACCACAAAAATTTACCACTATGCTAAAGTAGAATATGTCACGAAAAAACAATCTCGGAATCAGATTGATAAGTAAAAGCATTCCAGAGTTATTAATGTTTAAAGTGACAGTGGTCAGATGTGCAAAAAAGGGCTGCGTCCTAGAGGTGAAAATGGGCTGTGTCCTTAAGGGGTGACAGTCCTTAAAAGTGACAGTGGTCAGAATTCCAAAAACATGCTCTGGTCCTTAAAAGGGGTTATCCACCCTAAGATGATTTTAGTACGTACCTGGCAGTAATAAACATGCTTAGGAAGTGCTGCGTTTTTTGGGATTAAAAAAACGCCTGAAAAAACACCAGTGCAATGTCCTGTGTTTGGCGTTTTTTCTTGCAGTTTTTCATTTGTGTGGAAATTGCATTTTTGGTACCTTTTGGCGTTTTTTTTTGGTACCCAAAATTTGTTGGGTACCAAAAAAAAAAAAAAGGATGCTGCAGTGATGGAAAACATTTTATTAAACGAAATGTATATATTTTAAAACCAACTTTTTATTATTTTTTAATAAAGTGTGTGTGTTTCACTTTTTTTTCTAAATTTTTTACATTTTTTAGGTAGTACTACTACTCCCAGCATGAAACAGGCTTTTCCATGATGGGAGTAGTAGTACCAGTAGTAATAGACAGATCGCCCCGGGTCTCAGTCCTGACACCCGATGTGATCGTCCATTATATAGCAGAGATGCGGCTCTATACAGCGCTCACATCTCTGCACTATACTCCGGCCAGTGATGTAAATAGCAGGGACGTGCACAGACATTTTGGAGGGCAGGGGCTCAAATAAAATAAAGGGCACTTTTCATTATATAAAAAAAAAAAAAAAAAAATGTTAGTAAAAGCCTTACATATGTTTAAGGGGAACTCTAGTACAGAACATCTTACTCTCTTCTACTCACAGGATAGGGGATAAGTATCTGATTACAGGGGATCCGACCACTGGGACCCCCTTCTATCTCCTGCCCAGCACCCCGGCTCTTCTCATGTATGGAGCGATCTAAGCACCGTGCATGGATTACTGTCGACCACTGCACAAAGCAGTGGCAAACACACCCCTCCATGTATCTCTGGCTCCCCCATGTATCTCTGGCTCCCCCATAAAGATACATAGAGGGACATGTCGGCCACCTCTTCGCGCAGTGGTCGACAGTAATCCATGCACGGTGCTTAGATAGTTCAATACATGAGAAGAGCCGGGGTACTGGGAAGGAGAGAGTGGGGGAGGGGGGTCCCAGCGGTCGGACTCTGTGGATAGGGGATAAGATGTTCTGTATCAGAGTTCCCCTATAACAGAACACAATTCCTCAGGTAGGGGCTTTCGTTGTCATGTCAGCTAAATAGGACCCTGCATCACCCCACGTAGGTCCCGATCAGCCCCCCTAAAACCCCCTGGTACCAGTAGTTTGCACTTTTAGATGCCGCAATCAAGTTTGATCACAGCATCTAAAGTGTTAGTGCGGGATATTGCTGTGATCACTGAGGTCTGGCATTAACTGTGTTCTGGCTGCTGATAACAGCCATTACTTACCGGCATTGAAGCAAATTCAGCTCCAGATCTCACTTCAATGTCTAGTAGCATCCTCTAGGTCATGGGTCCTCAAACTTTTTAAACAGGGGGCCAGTTCACGGTCCCTCAGACCTTTGGAGGGCCGGACTATAGATATCAAAACATAAACACTATGCACACTTATATATCTTATTAGTGGACTACCACTTTAAGTATACAGCACAGTTCCCCCCACATTAGGTTGGCAGTATAGATCCCCCACATTAGGGTTGGCAGTACAGTTCCCCCACTTTAGGGTTGGCAGTACAGTTCCCCCACATTAGGTGCAGTACAATTCCCCCACAATAGGTGCAGTACAGTTCCCCCACATTAGGTGCAGTATAGTCCCCCCCACATTAGGTGCAGTATAGTCTACCCACATTAGGTGCAGTACTATTTCCCCACATTAGGTGCAGTACAGTTCCCCCACATTAGGTGCAGTACAGTTCCCCCACATTAGGTGCAGTATAATGTTCCCCCACATTAGGTGCAGTATAATGTTCCCCCACATTAGGTGCAGTATAATGTTCCCCCACATTAGGTGCAGTATAATGTTCCCCCACATTAGGTGCAGTATAATGTTCCCCCACATTAGGTGCAGTATAATGTTCCCCCACATTAGGTGCAGCATGTACCCCCACATTAGGTGCAGCCATCTCCGTCCGATCAGCGATCTGCTGTTCCATACCGGCTCAGCAGGCTGGAGCAGCAGAGCGCAGATAACACTGATCAATGCTATGCTATGGCATAGCATTGAACAGTGTATACAATCAGAATATTGCATGTAATAATTCCCTAAGGGGACCAAAAAATGGTGTAAAAATAGTAAAAAAAATTAAAGTTAATAAATATGATTTAACCCCTTCCCTAATAAAAAAAAAAATGAAATGGCGTTTCTTTTCTTCAAATTTGTCCTACAAATAATTTTTGTAGATTTTGTGGTGAAATGACTGATGTCAATACAAAGTACTATTGGTAGCACATAAAAAAGTTCTGATATAGGTCTGTTGGTGGAAAACCGTTACGATTTTTAGAAAATGAGAAGGAAAATACAAAAGTGCAAAAAAGGAAAAACGCTCCTTTTTTCTGTTAATGTTTACTTATCCGTATGAGGGCTCATTTTTATGCCGTGATACGTAGTTTTTTATTGGAATTTTTATTCACTGTTTATACATTTTTTTTCTCATACACAAAGTTATCAAAAATTTGCAATTCTGGACTTCAGATTTTTTTTTACTTTTATGCCGTTGACGATTGGAGATACCACATGTTTATTTTTGTTGTTTATTTTGTATTACATTATTTAATTTGAAAAATGGGAAAAGTGGGGGTGATAGAGCTGAAAAAAACGCAAAAAAAGTTCAAAAACGCCAAAAGGATTAACCTCTTCAGGACACAGGGCGTATGGATACGCCCTGCATTCCGAGTCCTTAAGGACCGAGGGTGTATCCTTACGCCCGTGGGAAATCCGGTCCCCACCGCTAGCCGGTTGGGGACCGGAGCCGGATGCCTGCTGAAATCATTCAGCAGGTACCCTGGCACATCGCCCAGGGGGGTCCTGAGACCCCCCCCATGTCGGCGATCGGAGAAAATCGCATTTCAATTCAGACATGCGATTTTCTCCAATTCCGGGCTGATCGGGTCTCTGGTGACCCGTTCACCCGGAAAATGGGGCTCAGCCTAAAGGATTGGAGTGAGATCGCAAAGCTGCGATCTACTCCTATCCCCTGGCATTAGTCAGAACAGAGTTCTGACCAATGGCAGCGCAGGACAGGGGGTTGCCATGGCAACCCCCCGTTCTGCCCGCCCCTGGATGTAGAGGGGCTCTGGGAAGAAGATGGAGGCCGTACCTGCAGGAGAAGATGCCTGGGGACCTGGGATCTTCGCTGGAGCATGCATGATCCTGATCAGGTAGGGAATCGACAGTGGGGGGGAATTGAAAGTGAAAGTAAATCGATCTTTACTGTGGCAACCACTAGGGGGGCCAAACTGCAACTCCCAGCATGCCCAGAGAGCCAAAGACTGTCTGGGCATGCTGGGAGTTGTAGTTTTGCAACATCTGGAGGGTCACAGTTTTGAGACCACTGTTACAGTGGTGCCCAAACAGTAGCCCTCCAGATGTTGCCAAACTACAACTCTCAGCATGCCTCGACTGCCCAGGCATGCTGGGAGTTGTAGTTCTGTAACATCTGTCCCTTCAGATTTAGCAATTTTCATGACATTTTTGAAAATTGCTGCTCTACTTTGAAGCCCTCTAATTTTTTCAAAAAGCAAAAGTATGTCCATTTTATGATGCCAACATAAAGTGGACAAATTGTGTTTGTGAAGAAAAATAAAATTTATTTGGAATATCCATTTTCCTTACAAGCAGAGAGCTTCAAAGTTAGAAAAATGCTAAATTTTCAAAATTTTCATGAAATTTTGGGATTTTACACCAAAAAAGGATGCAATTAACGCCGAAAATTTACCACCAAAATAAAGTAGAATATGTCACGAAAAAACAATCTCAGAATCAGAATATTCGGTAAAAGCGTTTTCGCGTTATTAATTTGTAAAGTGACGGTGAATTGCGAAAAAGGGCTCAGTCCTTAAGGGGAAAAAGGGCTGCGTCCTTAAGGGGTTAAAAAACGCCAAAGTGAAAAAACGCCACGTGGAATAAGAATTTTGTGATTTCTCATTGATTTACAGCTAACATCTGGCCGCAGCGTTTTTTGGCCCAAAAAACGCCATGCGGCAGAATTGGCGTTTTTCTTGGCGTTTTCACAAAAAAAAAAGTGGAATCCTAGCCTAATGGTTATGTTGTGAGATTATCATAACACTGTGTCAAGCTTTTTGTGAACTGGCATTTCCTTTTAGAGTTTTCTTCTTTGCCTGCAAATCCCATAATTCCGTTTTCCTCCCTCCCACACATCAGCCACTCCACCCATTGAAACATAAATGAGCTGCAGCCATTCAAAAGACCTGTGGTTTTCAATCAGGGTGCATACAGCTGTTGCATTAGTTGCAGATTGATCACTCTCCCACCAAGCGATCACTCCACCTGTTGAAGCAGACAGGCTCCCTGTCATCAGCTGACTGGGGAGTCAGGTCTCGGCCGCATTGCAACCTGGGAAAAATCTGAGACAACAGTTATTTTGTATGCTGGTAAAAATAAATATTGGGGTGAAAATCACATAAGAATTGTGAGAAAACCGTCACACACAGGTACAGACACTATATTATGAACTAAACTAATTTTACAGCCCCTGTAGCATAGTCAAATGAAAAAAAAATCCTGGAATACCCCTTTAAGGTCAAAATGGGCTTGGTCCCCAAAGGGTTAAGGATACAGCCCATTTTCACATTTAGGACACAGAAAATTTTCACTTTTGCATTTTTGTTTTTTCCTCCTTGGCTCTTAAAGGAGATATCCAGTGGTGAAAAACGTATCCCCTATCCTAAGGATAGGGGATAAGTTTCAGATCGCGGGGGGTCCGACCGCTGGGGCCCCCCGCGATCTCCTGTACGGGGCCCCGACAGCCTGCGGGAAGGGGCGTGTTGACCACCGCACGAAGCGGTGGCTGACATGCCCCCTCATAATACAACTCTATGGCAGAGCAGAGCCGGAGCGCTGCCTGCGGCAATCTCCGGCTCTGCCATAGCGATGTATTGAGGGGGCGTGTCGGCTCCCGCTTTGTGCGGTGGTCAACACACGCTATCTGGCCAGCGAGCCGGGGCCCCATACAGAGATATCACAGGGGCCCCAACGGTCGGATAAGATCTGAAACTTATCCCCTATCCTTAGGATAGGGGATAAGTTTTTCACCACTGGACTACCCCTTTAAGAGGCATAACTTTAATTTTTCCATCTATAGACCTACATGAGGGCTTGTATTTTGCGCGACCAATTGTTCTTTGTAATGGCAACTTTCACTTTACCATAAAATGTACAGTGAAACTAAATAAAATGACTTAATTGTGGGGGGAAACTGATAAGAAAACCGCAATTTTGCTAATTTGGGGGGAGGGGAGGGGGGGTTTCGTTTTTCAAGCTGTACGCTCTACAGTAAAAATGACGTTTTCTTTATTCTGTGGGTCAATACAATTGAAATGATACCTATGTTGATACCTATGTTTAGGTACTTTTCTCCTTTTAAAAACAACTTTACAAAATAAGTATGCTTAAACTTCCCTATTTTGACCACCTATAACTTTCTCATTTTTCTGTATATGGGGCTGTATGAGGGCTCATTTTTTGCACATTGAAATATTATTATTGGTACCACTTTTGCGTATACGTGAATTTCAATATGTTTAAAAAAAATTTAGGATGTAATGTGACAAAAAATTTTTTTTACTTCTTTTACATTTTCACCGTTCACCATACGGAATCATTAACATTATATTTTGATATGTTGGACATTTACGCACACGCTGATACAAAATATGGACATTTTTTACGCTTTTTGGGATAAAATGGGAAAAAGAGGCAATCATACAATCTGAGTTTTTACTGGGGAAGAGGCTTTTCAAAAAAAAATGTAAACTTATTTTATTTTATTTTTTTACTATTTTTACATTTTATGTCCTCATAGGATAGTGCTTTTATTAGAGACCCATTTCACAAAGGAAACATTGAGGGTAATGGATAAAAATTAGTGGGGTCATCAATATCACTCATGTTATCTGACTTTTTTCTAGGCTTGTTTCAGTTCCCAGTCACTGAAACATTGAATGGGGAGAGAGGGAAATAGTAATAGGTAGCGGGGGCAGATTTTTTATTTTTTGTATGTTAAAACAGACAGACTTGAATGGGTGATGGCATTTGTCTATAAACCACACCCCTTTTAGGTAAATAAGGTAAAAAGAGAAATAATAAATAATTATGGTTGTATTATGGTTGTATTGTTCTGATTGTTATAACATGAAATAAATACATTTTATTATCAAATTATCAAATATTATCAAAATTGAGTCACATCAGGTTCTGTTCACTGCAGATACTAAACCATGGCAGCTCCAAGAAAGAAAGAAAGAGTCATGGTGATATCATCCTAGTGATGTCATAGACAGCTGGAGAAGTTACATTGCGCTGACAGCTGCCCCGGCCTTCAGTCTGTAGATTGTTACAGAGCGGTTTGCTTCTCTTAAGCGTTTTTTGCCTTATTTCGTCCTAGATGGAGATTAAAGGATTGGGGTTCATCCCCCTCTTTCTGGCCTTCTGGTGTGTGGCCTGGATCTCCACCAGTTACACCCTGACCATCATCCATGGCCATGCTGCTTCCCTACTGGTATACATCAGTGATACGGGGAAGAATTTTCCTGAACAGATCCTATTCTGTATAGGATTCATAGGGATGTCCATTGCTACTCTGGGTCTGACATTGCTGAATTATAAGTTCGTCTTGTTTCATCGTGAAGCCTTTGGAGCCCATCAGCCCTGGATCCAGAAGAGCCTCCTGGCCATCGCTTGGTCATCCTGCATCCTGACAGCCATCATGTCTTTATGTTCAACTAAAGACTACCCCATGGTTCACCGTGTCACCGCCTTTACTGCCTTCATCTGTGCTGGCACATACAACCTCTGGCAGTCCATCCTCCTATATAAAGTGCCCGGATCCACCAGAGTCATCTGCCACGTAAGAACCACCTTCAGTGCTATGGGCCTCGCCTGTGTGTTTCTTTTTATTGGAAGTCGGGTCATAGTATACACCCACCTGTGTGCTGGGGGATGTGTAGTAACCAGTGAGGCCTTCGCCAAATTCATCGAGTGGTCAACGCTGGTCTTCATCCTGCTGACGTATGTGACCTACTATCCCATCATGCAGCGTTTATTGTTCACCTTGTCTTGGAACACCTGCAGCATCTCCCTAAGGATCAAGATCGATGACTTTGGAGTGTAGAAGACCATGGGGTACATCATATAAGCTTGTCATCTATATCATTATAACATTGTTATAATAGAAGTCTTATTTAAATAAATAAATAAATAAATAAGCAAACCTCTTGCTCATTTTTGTAGTCCTAAAATCTTTAGATGTATAAGAATATTTGTATTTTAAATTTTAGTGGGGCGGCACGATATATGGCAATCGCATCATGATTTTTGGTTATAGGATATATTGATGCAGGGAGGAGAAACAGTGGGCCGCATCTAGCGAACATCTAATTTTTTCACCTCCCAGCAGTGCCTAGCGCTAGAAGGAGTTGCCTAGCGCTAGGAGGAGGTAACTCCTTCATGGCTGGAGGAGGTGAGGGGACCCCTGAACTCATAGGTACAGGAGTAGTTAGAAGTTGTGCAAAAGCAGACCCTTAGGGGAGATTTATGAAAACCTGTGCAGAGGAAAAGTTGATCAGTTGCCGATGGCAACCAATCAGATTGCTTTTTTCATTTTCCACTGGCCTCTTGGAAAAATAAAAGAATCTGATTGGTTGCTATGGGCAACTGGTAACTTTTCCTCTGTATAGGTTTGGATAAATCCCCCCCCCCCCCCCTATATCATGATTGGCCCCCCCTTGTGCCCCCCCTAGCAGCAGTAGGTCACTAGCAGCTCTCATGGCCATCAGGGGGGTACAGCTAGTTCACCAGTAAGGGTCCCGAGCCCCCGCTGCACCCCCTGCCCCCCGGAGCCATCTACTCCGCCATCCTTTTTTTTTTATATAAATCTTCAGCCAGCAGCCCTGTCACCACGCAGGGGCCGCGCTATGCAGACTGGGAAGAGCAGACAGGAAGCTCCTCCCCCTCTCTCACTCCCCTGTATACTGGACCTTGTGGAGCAGGCCCGCTGTGTGTATACAGGCCCGGACACCACCAGTATGGAAGACTTACCTGCCCAGTGCCCACTGCTCATGCTGCCCTTTTAAAGTAAGTAACTTGCTTGGGGGAGAGGGGGAAAGTTGTAGTTCGGGAGACAGTGGGAGGTAGTTCAGTGTTTCCCAACCAGGGGGCCTCCAGCTGTTGGAAACTACAACTCCCAGCATTCCTTTGGCTTTATGAGCATAGTGGGAGTTGTAGTTTTGCAACAGCTGGAGGCTCCCAGGTTGGGAAACACTGATCTATCTATCTATCAATCTCCTATCTATCTATTTCCTATATATCTATCTCATATTTATCTCCTATCTATCATCTATCTATCTATCTCATATCTATCTATCATCCATCCATGCATCTATCTATCTATCTATCTATCTATCTTTCTCATATCTATCTATCTATCTATCTTTCTCATATCTATCTATCTATCTCATATCTATCTATCTAACTCAGATAGATGAGAGATAGATAGATGAAAGATAGATAGATATGAGAGATAGATAGGTAGATAGATGATATATAGATAGATACATAAATATATATATAGATAGATAGAAAGATAGATATGAGATAGATAAATAGATGATATATAGATAGAGAGATGATATATAGAAAGATACATAAATAGATGATAGATAGATGATAGATACATAGATATGATATAGATAGATAGATAGATAGATGATAGATATGATATAGACAGATAGATAGGAGATAGAATAGATAGATAGATAGGAGATAGATGGATATGATATAGATACATTTATATGATATAGATAGATAGGAGAAAGATAGATAGATCGGTTTCCCAACCAGGGGGCCTCCAGCTGTTGCAAAACTACAACTCCCAGCATTCCTTTGGCTTTATGAGCATACTGGGAGTTGTAGTTTTGCAACAGCTGGAGGCCCCCCTAGTTGGGAAACACTGATCTATCTATCTATCTATCTATCTATCTATCAATCATCTATCCAGGGACGTGCACAGACATTATAGAGGGCAGGGGCTCAAGTAAAAAAAGAGGGCACTTATCATTTAAAAAAACGTCTGCCAGACTTAATGGGCTGCGGCCCAGGGACACAGTGGACCTCTGGCCAGGCCCCTTGACATTCCTAGTCCCATAAAAGTTGGTGCTTTTGTAAAATAAGGTCAAGAACAGTTTCTCTGAGGTCTGCCATGTGTATATACACTTTGGCTGTGCTGTCAGTCTTATTTACAGAAAACATGTGACAGCTGCCCTATAATATACTGAATTATAGAGGAGATTTATCAAATGTGTGCAGAGAAAGAGCGGTGCAGTCACCCATAGCAACCAATCAGATCGCTGCTTTCATTTTGCAGAAGGCTTTTCCTCTGCAAAGGTTTTAATAAATCTCCCCCTATATGCCCCGGTCTGACCTCTATATGACAGAACGTGCACTGTATCTGGCCTCACCCAGCACCCATCCCCAATCACTCAGCACCCATCCCCAATCACCCAGCACCCATCCCCAATCACTCAGCACCCATCACCCATCCCCAATCACCCAGCACCCATCCCCAATCACCCAGCACCCATCCCCAATCACCCAGCACCCATCCCCAATCACCCAGCACCCATCCCCAATCACCCATCCCCAATCACCCAGCACCCATCCCCAATCACCCATCACCAATCACACAGCGCCCATCCCCAATCACCAAGCACCCATCCCCAATCACACAGCACCCATCCCCAATCACCCATCCCCAATCACCCAGCACCCATCCCCAATCACACAGCACCCATCCCCAATCACCCAGCACCCATCCCCAATCACCCATCACCAATCACACAGCGCCCATCCCCAATCACCCAGCACCCATCCCCAATCACCCAGCACCCATCCCCAATCACCCATCCCCAATCACCCAGCACCCATCCCCAATCACCCATCACCAATCACACAGCGCCCATCCCCAATCACCCAGCACCCATCCCCAATCACCCATCCCCAATCACACAGCACCCATCCCCAATCACACAGCACCCATCCCCAATCACCCAGCACCCATCCCCAATCACCCATCCCCAATCACCCAGCACCCATCCCCAATCACCCATCACCAATCACACAGCGCCCATCCCCAATCACCCAGCACCCATCCCCAATCACACAGCACCCATCCCCAATCACCCATCCCCAATCACCCAGCACCCATCCCCAATCACCCAGCACCCATCCCCAGTCACCCAGCACCCATCCCCAATCACCCATCACCAATCACACAGCGCCCATCCCCAATCACCCAGCACCCATCCCCAATCACCCATCCCCAATCACCCAGCACCCATCCCCAATCACCCATCACCAATCACACAGCGCCCATCCCCAATCACCCAGCACCCATCCCCAATCACCCATCCCCAATCACACAGCACCCATCCCCAATCACACAGCACCCATCCCCAATCACCCAGCACCCATCCCCAATCACCCATCACCCATCCCCAATCACCCAGCACCCACCTTATGCAGGAATCTCCACACAGCTCTGGTTCTTACACCGAAGAGATGGACACCACACTAATATATGCTTACATGCTGCAATATACAAGTTGGCAAAAAAAGAATTATAAATATACAAAGACGGCCGGGCATAGCACAGCATACAGGATGGAGGCAGGGAAGCTCCGCCTCCATTGCGCACAAGACTGAATTTGCATACTAGCAATGTGGGGCAATACCTAGAAAACGGCTGGTCCACATTTAGTAAGTATAACATTATCTTTCTCCTGTTCTCCTGCACTGTAACCTAGTGTATTGCGAGTAAACAGCCTGTCAGTTTCTCTTTAATTATATACCATACCCCCCTTAATGAACTATATACTGTGCCACCATTCATCTATTAATTACCTATATACTGTGCCACCATTCATCTATTAATTCCCTATATGCTGTGCCACCATTCATCTATTAATTCCCTATATGCTGTGCCACTATTATTTAACTATACCATGCCACCATTCATCTATTAACCCCTTAAGAACTCAGGGTTTTTCCGTTTTTGCACTTTCGTTTTTTCCTCCTTACCTTTTAAAAATCATAACCCTTTAAATTTTCCACCTAAAAATCCATATTATGGCTTATTTTTTGCGTCGCCAATTCTACTTTGCAGTGACATTAGTCATTTTACCCAAAAATGCACGGCGAAACGGGAAAAAAAATCATTGTGCGACAAAATCGAAAAAAAAACGCCATTTTGTAACTTTTGGGGGCTTCCGTTTCTACGCAGTGCATATTTCGGTAAAAATTACACCTTATCATTATTCTGTAGGTCCATACGGTTAAAATGATAACCTACTTATATAGGTTTGATTTTGTCGCACTTTTGGAAAAAATCATAACTACATGCAGGAAAATTTATACGTTTAAAAATGTCATCTTCTGACCCTTATAACTTTTTTATTTTTCCACGTACGGGGCGGTATGAGGACTAATTTTTTGCGCCGTGATCTGAAGTTTTTATTGGTATGATTTTTGTTTTGATCTGACCTTTTGATCACTTTTTATTCATTTTTTTATGTTATAAAAAGTTACCAAAATACGCTTTTTTGGACTTTGGAATTTTTTTGCGCGTACGCCATTGACCGTACGGCTTAATTAATTATATATTTTTATAGTTCGGACATTTACGCACACGGCGATACCACATATGTTTATTTTTATTTTTTTTTTACACTGTTTTATTTTTTTTATGGGAAAAGGGGGGTGATTCAAACTTTTATTAGGGAAGGGGTTAAATGACCTTTATTAACACTTTTTTTTTGCAGTGTTATAGGTCCCATAGGGACCTATAACACTGCACACACTGATCTCTCATCCTGATCACAGGCGTGTATTAACACGCCTGTGAGCAGCATTATCGGCGCTTGACTGCTCCTGCCTGGATCTCAGGCACGGAGCAGTCATTCGTCGATCGGACACCGAGGAGGCAGGTAAGAGCCCTCCCGATGTCCGATCAGCTGTTCGGGACGCCGCGATTTCACCGCGGCGGTCCTGAACAGCCCGACTGAGCAGCCGGGATACTTTCAGTTTCACTTTAGAAGCGGCGGTCAGCTTTGACCGCCGCTTCTAAAGGGTTAATACCGCACATCGCCGCGATCGGCGATGTGTGGTATTAGTCGCGGGTCCCGGCCGTTGATTAGCGCCGGGACCCACGCGATATGATGCGGGATCGCGGCGCGATCCCGCTTCATATCGCGGGAGCCGGCGCAGGACGTAAATCTACGTCCTGCGTCGTTAAGGGGTTAATTACCTATATACTGTGCCACTATTATTTAACTATACCATGCCACCATTCATCTATTAATTACCTATATACTGTGCCACCATTCATCTATTAATTACCTATATACTGTGCCACTATTATTTAACTATACCATGCCACCATTCATCTATTAATTACCTATATACTGTGCCACCATTCATCTATTAATTACCTATATACTGTGCCACTATTATTTAACTATACCATGCCACCATTCATCTATTAATTACCTATATACTGTGCCATCATTCATCTATTAATTCCCTATATGCTGTGCCACTATTATTTAACCATACCATGCCACCATTCATCTATTAATTACCTATATACTGTGCCACCATTCATCTATTAATTCCCTATATGCTGTGCCACCATTCATCTATTAATTCCCTATATACTGTGCCATCATTAATGAACTATATACTGTGCCACTATTATTTAACTATACTGTGCCACCATTAATGAACTATATACTGTGCCACTATTATTTAACTATACTGTGCCACCACTAAGGGTCTATACACAGTGCCAGAATACATAAAAATATAATGTTCCAATATAAATAAAATATATTCTGTGCTTCCATAAATGCCCTATATACTGTGCTTACATTCCTCTATTAATTCCCTAATAATGTGCTTCATACAATACATACAAGCACATAACAAAGACACATAAGAAATATACACACATACATACAACATGGCATATATACTAAAAGATATAACCAACAGGCACATCATACATACAGGTACACACATACAATCACTCACAGATATATACACACACATATACATACATTCACTTGCTCACATTATATATATATGTGTGTGTGTGTGTGTGAGCAAGTGAATCTATGTGTGTGTGTGTGTGTGTGTGTGTATGCCAGTGTGTCTGTATGATTATATATATATATATATATATACACACACACACACACACACACACACATCATACAGACACACTGACATACAATCACTCATATATACATACTCACAGTCACTTACACTAAGGCCCCAGCCATCCCTCTCTGCACAGGCACATACATAAAGATACACACACAGTTACTTACAGTAAGTAAGGGCTCCATCCCCCTCTGCACAGGCTGGAGTTTGTGGCCGGGCAGACAGTGGGCGGGGCTTCTCTCTGCCTCCTTTGCTCCTGTCTCCTCCGTGTGGAGAGAAGCAAAGAAATGGCTGATAATGACAGGGTAAGTGGCGCCCCCTTCCTGCAGGGAGGGCACAGCACCCTCCATTAAACCACATACAAATCTCCCCAGCAATGGATCCTTTTTACTGCACCTGTCACCCTGAGTCTGTAGCTCCTTTTGTGAGGGCACTAGAGGGGCAGGTGAGGAAAAGGGCAGGGGATCCAGCCCCCTTTTAGCCCTATGTGTGCACGTCCCTGCATCTATCTATCTATCTATCTCTCATCTATCTATTATCTATCTATCTATCTATCTATCTCCTATCTATCTATCTCATATCTATCCATCTATTTATGTATCTATCTTTCTATATATCTATCTATCTCTCATATCTATCTCAGATAGATGAGAGATAGATGAAAGATAGATATGATATAGATAGATAGATACAGACAAAGCTGTATATCTAGCCTAGTAGCGTGCACCTGCAGGCTAGGTCCATATAATAGTTTGGTATCAACTAAAGTGCTGGCTGACTTATTCTTTGTCTGTATTGCCCATACGGGGGAGTGGCTCCCTACATGTTGGCCTTGCACCCCACCCACCTCTATCAGGTGTGTGTTACGCCGAGCGCTCCGGGTCCCCGCTCCTCCCCGGAGCGCTCGCAACATCTTCGCTACGGCAGCGCCCTGGTCAGATCCACTGACCGGGTGCGCTGCGATACCGCCTCCAGCCGGGATGCGATTCGCGATGCGGGTGGTGCCCGCTCGCGATGCGCACCCCGGCTTCCGTACCTGACTCGCTCTCCCTCGTTCCTGTCCCGGCGCGCGCGGCCCTGCTCCCTAGGGCGCGCGCGCGCCGGGTCTCTGCGATTTAACCCCTTAAGGACACAGCCCATTTTCACCTCTAGGACGCAGCCCTTTTTTGCACATCTGACCACTGTCACTTTAAACATTAATAACTCTGGAATGCTTTTACTTATCAATCTGATTCCGAGATTGTTTTTTCGTGACATATTCTACTTTAACATAGTGGTAAATTTTTGTGGTAACTTGCATCCTTTCTTGGTGAAAAATCCCAAAATTTGATGAAAAAATTGAAAATTTTGCATTTTTCTAACTTTGAAGCTCTCTGTTTGTAAGGAAAATGGATATTCCAAATATTATTTTTTTTGGATTCACATATACAATATGTCTACTTTATATTTTCATCATAAAATTGACATGTTTTTACTTTTGGAAGACACCAGAGGGCTTCAAAGTTCAGCAGCAATTTTACAATTTTTCACAAAATTTTCAAACTCGCTATTTTTCATGTACCAGTTCAGGTTTGAAGTGGATTTGAAGGGTCTTCATATTAGAAATACCCCATAAATGACCCCATTACAAAAACTGCACCCCCCAAAGTATTCAAAATGACATTCAGTAAGTGTTTTAACCCTTTAGGTGTTTCACAGTAAAAGCAGCAAAGTGAAGGAGAAAATTCAAAATCTTCATTTTTTACACTTGCATGTTCTTGTAGACCCAATTTTTGAATTTTTACAAGGGGTAAAAGGATAAAATTTATACTTGTATTTGTAGCCCAATTTCTCTCGAGTAAGCACATACCTCATATGTCTATGTAAATTGTTCGGCGGGCGCAGTAGAGGGCTCAGAAGCGAAGGAGCGACAAGGGGATTTTGGAGAGTACGTTTTTCTGAAATGGTTTTTTGGGGGCATGTTGCATTTAGGAAGCCCCTATGGTGCCAAAACAGCAAATAAAAAAAACATGGCATACCATTTTGGAAACTAGACCCCTTGAGGAACGTAAAAAGGAATTAAGTGAGCCTTAATACCCCACAGGTGTTTCATGACTTTTGCATATGTAAAAAATAAATAAAAATTTTTCACTAAAATGTGTGTTTCCCCCCAAATTTCACATTTTTGCAAGGGTTAATAGCAGAAAATACCCCCCAAAATTTGTAACCCCATCTCTTCTGAGTATGGAGGTACCCCATAAGTTGACCTGAAGTGCATTACAGGCGAACTACAATGCTCAGAAGAGAAGGAGTCATATTTGGCTTTTTGAGAGCAAATTTTGCTCGGGGGGCATGTCGCATTTAGGAAGCCCCTATGGTGCCAGGACAGCAAAAAAAAATGACATGGCATACCATTTTGGAAACTAGACTCCTTGAGGAACGTAACAAGGGATAAAGTGAACCTTAATACCCCACAGGTGTTTCACAACTTTTGCATATGTAAAAAAAATAAAAAAAATTTTACCAAAAATGCTTGGTTTAGCAAAAATTTAACATTTTTAAAAAAGGTAATAGCAGAAAATACCCCCCAACATTTGAAGCCCAATTTCTCCCGATTCAGAAGACACCCAATATGGGGATGAAAAGTGCTCTGCTGGCGCACTACAGGTCTCAGAAGAGAAGGAGTCACATTTGGCTTTTTGGAAGCAAATTTTGCTCTGGGGGCATGCCGCATTTAGGAAGCACCTATGGTGCCAGGACAGAAAAAAAAAACACATGGCATACCATTTTGGAAACTAGACCCCTTGGGGAACGTAACAAGGGGTAAAGTGAACCTTAATACCCCACAGGTGTTTCACGACTTTTGCATATGTAAAAAAAAAAATATTTTTTTTACACTAAAATGCTTGTTTTCCCCCAAATTTTACATTTTTACAAGGGATAATAGCAGAAAATACCCCCCAAAATTTGTAACCCCATCTCTTCTGAGTATGGAAATACCCAATAAGTGGACGTGAAGTGCACTGGGGGGCGAACTACAATGCTCAGAAGAGAAGGAGCATCATTGAGCTTTTGGAGAGAGAATTTGGCCATGTGCATTTCCAAAGCCCCCCGTGGTGCCAGAACAGTGGACCCCCCACATGTGACCCCATTTTTAAAACTACACCCCTCACGGAAGGTAATAAGGTGTGCAGGGAGAATTTACACCCCACTGGCATTTGACGGATCTTTGGAACAGTGGGCTGTGTAAATTAAACATTTTATTTTTCATTTTCACAGACCCCTGTTTCAAAGATCTGTCAGACACCTGTGGGGCGTAAATGCTCACTGTACCCCTTGTTACATTCCGTGAGGGGTGTAGTTTCCAAAATGGGGTCACATGTGGGTATTTATTGTTTTGCACTTATGTCAGAACCGCTGTAAAATCAGCCACCCCTGTGCAAATCACCAATTTAGACCTCAAATTTACATGGTGCACTCTCCCTTCTGAGCCTTGTTGTGCGTCCCCAGAACACTTTGCGCCCACATATGGGGTATCTCCGTCCTCAGGAGAAATTGCGTTACAAATTTTGGAGGCTTTTTTTCTTTTACCGCGTGTGAAATTTTAAAGTATGGGGCAACACCAGTATGTTAGTGTACAAAAATGTTTTTTTTTTACACTAACATGCTGGTGTAGACCCCAACTTTACCTTTTCATAAGGGGTAAAAGGAGAAAAAGCCCCCCAAAATTTGTTAGGCAATTTCTCCCGAGTTCGGCGATACCCCATATGTGGCCCTAAACTGTTGCCTTGAAATACGCCAGGGCTCCAAAGTGAGAGAGCGCCATGCACATTTGAGGCCTAAATTAGGGATTTGCATAGGGGTGGACATAGGGGTATTTTACACCAGTGATTCTCAAACAGGGTGCCTACAGCTGTTGCTAAACTCCCAGCATGCTTGGACAGTCAATGGCTGTCCGGAAATGCTGGGAGTTTTTGTTTTGCAACAGCTGGAGGCTCCGTTTTGGAAACACTGCTGTAGGATACGTTTTTCATTTTTATTGGGGGGGAAGGGGTGGTGGGGGGGGGGCAGTGTACGTGTGTATATGTAGTGTTTTACTCTTTATTTTATGTTAGTGTAGTGTAGTGTTTTTAGGTTACATTCACACTGACGGCGGATTACACTGAGTCTCCCGCTAGGAGTTTGAGCTGCGGCTGCTGCAGCTCAAACCTGAAGCAGGGAATTCACTGTAATCCTCCGCCAGTGTGAATGTAACCTGTACATTCACATGGGAGGGGGGGGGGGGGGGGCAAAACTACAACTCCCAGCATGCACTGACAGAACGTGCATGCTGGGAGTTGTAGTTTTGCAACAGCTGGAGGCACACTGGTTGGAAAATACTGAGTTAGGTAATAGAACCTATTACCTAACTCGGTATTTCCCAACCAGTGTGCCTCCAGCTGTTGCAGAACTACAACTCTCAGCATGTACTGATGATTGCCAAAGAGAATGCTGGGAGATGTAGTTATGCAACAGCTGGATGCACGCAAGTACAACTCCCAGCATGCCGAGAGAGCCATTTGCTGTTCCTGAATGCTGGGAGTTGTAGTTTTGCAAGATTTAGAGGGGTTCAGGCTGGAGATCACTGACAGTGGTCTCTAAACTGTGGCCCTCCAGATGTTGCAAAACTACAAATCTCAGCATGCTAAGACAGCAAACTGCTGTCTGAGCATGCTGGGAGTTGTAGTTTTGTAATATCTGGAGGGCTACAGTTTAGAGACCACTGTCAGTGATCTCTAGCCTGAACCCCTCTAAATCTTGCAAAACTACAACTCCCAGCATGCCAACACAGCAAACAGCTGTCAAGGCATGGTGGGAGTTGTAGTTTTGCAACATCTGGAGGGCGACAGTTTAGAGACCACTCTCTAAACTGTCGCCCTGCAGATGTTGCTAGGCAACAGACTCTGCACACGCGGCGTCATACTTACCTCCACCGCCGCCGTGATCACAGCCTCCGCCGCCGGGTAAGTGATCGCCGCTGCCGCTACTACACGGATCTCCCCGCTGTGCCCGGACACCGATGGGCGGGCATAGCGCGGGGAACCGAACTTTAACCCCCCCGCCCCCAGTCTGCTATTGGTCGGCCGCTCCGCCGATCAATAGCAGGGATAGGAGGGGTGTCAACCCTGCCACCTCACTCCTATCTCTTCAAGGGGGATCGAGGGTGTCTTGGACACCCCCGATCCCCCTTATTTTATCGCGGCGCCGCGATTGATGGGCAGGGGGAGAGCGCTCCCCCTGCAAACACCATAGATGCCGTGATCAGACTGATCACGGCATCTATGGGGTTAATGCTGCCGGGACCGGCGCGATCGCGGCCCCGGCAGCTGCGGTGGGACTCCGGCTGTGATTGACAGCTGAGTCCCACCCGCGATCTCCTGCGCTGCCCGCGGCAGAGCAGGAGATCGCTTGGACGTATGCATACGTCCATTTGCGCGAACGTGTAATTCGCCTGGACGTATGCATACGTCCAATAGCGGGAAGGGGTTAAAGGGCCACTGCGCCACTGATTGGCGCAGTGGTTCCAATTAGTGTTTTCACCTGTGCACTCCCTATGTATACCTCACTTCCCCTGCACTCCCTCGCCGGATCTTGTTGCCCTTGTGCCTAGTGAAAGCGTTCCCTTGTGTGTTCCTAGCCTGTGTTCCAGACCTCCTGCCGTTGCCCCTGACTACGATCCTTGCTGCCTGCCCCGACCTTCTGCTACGTCCGACCTTGCTTCTGTCTACTCCCTTGTACCGCGCCTATCTTCAGCAGTCAGAGAGGTTGAGCCGTTGCTAGTGGATACGACCTGGTCACTACCGCCGCAGCAAGACCATCCCGCTTTGCGGCGGGCTCTGGTGAACACCAGTAGTGACTTAGAACCGGTCCACTAGCACGGTCCACGCCAATCCCTCTCTGGCACAGAGGATCCACCTCCTGCCAGCCGGCATCGTGACAGTAGATCCGGCCATGGATCCCGCTGAAGTACCTCTGCCAGTTGTCGCTGACCTCACCACGGTGGTCGCCCAGCAGTCACAACAGATAGCGCAACAAGGCCACCAGCTGTCTCAACTGACCGTGATGCTACAGCAGCTACTACCACAGCTTCAGCAATCATCTCCTCCGCCAGCTCCTGCACCTCCTCCGCAGCGAGTGGCCGCTACAGGCCTACGACTATCCTTGCCGGATAAATTTGATGGGGACTCTAAGTTTTGCCGTGGCTTTCTTTCGCAATGTTCCCTGCACTTGGAGATGATGTCGGACCAGTTTCCCACTGAAAGGTCTAAGGTGGCTTTCGTAGTCAGCCTTCTGTCTGGAAAAGCTCTGTCATGGGTCACACCGCTCTGGGACCGCAATGACCCCGTCACTGCCTCTGTACACTCCTTCTTCTCGGAAATTCGTAGTGTCTTTGAGGAACCTGCCCGAGCCTCTTCTGCTGAGACTGCCCTGCTGAACCTGGTCCAGGGTAATTCTTCCGTTGGCGAGTATGCCATACAATTCCGTACTCTTGCTTCTGAACTATCCTGGAATAATGAGGCCCTCTGCGCGACCTTTAAAAAAGGCCTATCCAGCAACATTAAAGATGTTCTGGCCGCACGAGAAATTCCTGCTAATCTACATGAACTCATTCATCTTGCCACTCGCATTGACATGCGTTTTTCCGAAAGGCGTCAGGAGCTCCGCCAGGATATGGACTTTGTTCGCACGAGGCGTTTTTTCTCCCCGGCTCCTCTCTCCTCTGGTCCTCTGCAATCCGTTCCTGTGCCTCCCGCCGTGGAGGCTATGCAAGTTGACCGGTCTCGCCTGACACCTCAAGAGAGGACACGACGCCGCATGGAGAATCTCTGCCTGTACTGTGCCGGTACCGAACACTTCCTGAAGGATTGTCCTATCCGTCCTCCCCGCCTGGAAAGACGCACGCAGACTCCGCACAAAAGTGAGACAGTCCTTGATGTCAACTCTGCTTCTCCACGTCTTACTGTGCCTGTGCGGATATCTGCATCTACCTTCTCCTTCTCTACTATGGCCTTCTTGGATTCCGGATCTGCAGGAAACTTTATTTTGGCCTCTCTCATCAACAGGTTCAACATCCCGGTAACCAGTCTCGCCAGACCCCTCTACATCAATTGTGTTAACAATGAAAGATTGGACTGTACCATACGTTACCACACGGAGCCCCTTCTAATGTGCATCGGACCTCATCAAGAAAAAATTGAGTTCTTGGTCCTCCCCAATTGCACTTCCGAAATTCTCCTTGGACTACCGTGGCTCCAACGCCATTCCCCAACCCTGGATTGGTCCACAGGGGAGATCAAGAGCTGGGGTACCTCTTGTTTCAAGGACTGCCTTAAACCGGTTCCCAGTACTCCCTGCCGTGACCCTGTGGTTCTCCCTGTAACCGGTCTCCCTAAGGCCTATATGGACTTTGCTGATGTGTTTTGCAAAAAACAAGCTGAGACTCTACCTCCTCACAGGCCTTATGACTGTCCTATTGACCTCCTCCCGGGCACTACTCCACCCCGGGGCAGAATTTATCCTCTGTCCGCCCCAGAGACTCTTGCTATGTCTGAGTACATCCAGGAAAATTTAAAAAAGGGGTTTATCCGCAAATCCTCCTCTCCTGCCGGAGCTGGATTTTTCTTTGTGTCCAAAAAAGATGGCTCCCTACGTCCTTGCATTGACTACCGCGGTCTTAATAAAATCACGGTAAAGAACCGCTATCCTCTACCTCTTATCTCTGAACTCTTTGATCGCCTCCAAGGTGCCCACATCTTTACCAAACTGGACTTAAGAGGTGCTTATAATCTCATCCGCATCAGGGAGGGGGATGAATGGAAGACGGCATTTAACACTAGAGATGGACACTTTGAGTATCTGGTCATGCCCTTTGGCCTGTGCAACGCCCCTGCCGTCTTCCAAGACTTTGTTAATGAAATTTTTCGTGATCTCTTATATTCCTGTGTTGTTGTGTATCTGGACGATATTCTGATTTTTTCTGCCAACCTAGAAGAACACCGCCAGCATGTCCGCATGGTTCTTCAGAGACTTCGTGACAATCAACTTTATGCCAAGATGGAGAAATGTCTGTTTGAATGTCAATCTCTTCCTTTCCTAGGATACTTGGTCTCTGGCCAGGGACTACAAATGGATCCAGACAAACTCTCTGCCGTCTTAGATTGGCCACGCCCCTCCGGACTCCGTGCTATCCAATGTTTTTTGGGGTTCGCCAATTATTACAGACAATTTATTCCACATTTTTCCACCATTGTGGCTCCTATAGTGGCTTTAACCAAAAAGAATGCCAATCCTAAGTCATGGCCTCCTCAAGCGGAAGACGCCTTTAAACGGCTCAAGTCTGCCTTTTCTTCTGCTCCCGTGCTCTCCAGACCTGACCCATCTAAACCCTTCCTATTGGAGGTTGATGCCTCCTCAGTAGGAGCTGGAGCGGTTCTTCTACAAAAAAATTCTTCCGGGCATGCTGTTACCTGTGGTTTTTTTTCTAGGACCTTCTCTCCGGCGGAGAGGAACTACTCCATCAGGGATCGAGAGCTACTGGCCATTAAATTAGCACTTGAGGAATGGAGGCATCTGCTGGAGGGATCTAAATTTCCAGTTATTATTTACACCGATCACAAGAATCTCTCCTATCTCCAGTCTGCCCAACGGCTGAATCCTCGCCAGGCCAGGTGGTCTCTATTCTTTGCCCGGTTTAATTTTGAAATTCACTTTCGCCCTGCCGATAAGAACATTAGGGCCGATGCTCTCTCTCGTTCCTCGGATGCCTCGGAAGTAGAGCTCTCTCCGCAACACATCATTCCTCCTGACTGCCTGATCTCCACTTCTCCAGCCTCCATCAGGCAAACTCCTCCAGGGAAGACCTTCGTCTCTCCACGCCAACGCCTCGGAATCCTCAAATGGGGTCACTCCTCCCATCTCGCAGGCCATGCGGGCATCAAGAAATCTGTGCAACTCATCTCTCGTTTCTATTGGTGGCCGACTCTGGAGACGGATGTTGCTGATTTTGTGCGGGCCTGCACTGTCTGTGCCCGGGATAAGACTCCTCGCCAGAAGCCCGCTGGTCTTCTTCATCCTCTGCCTGTCCCCGAACAGCCTTGGTCTCTGATTGGTATGGACTTTATTACAGACTTACCCCCATCCCTTGGCAACACTGTTGTTTGGGTGGTCGTTGATCGATTTTCCAAGATGGCACATTTTATTCCTCTTCCTGGTCTTCCTTCAGCGCCTCAGTTGGCAAAACAATTTTTTGTACACATTTTTCGTCTTCACGGGTTGCCCACGCAGATCGTCTCGGATAGAGGCGTCCCATTCGTGTCAAAATTCTGGAGGGCTCTCTGTAAACAACTCAAGATCAAATTAAACTTTTCTTCTGCTTATCATCCTCAATCCAATGGGCAAGTAGAAAGAATTAACCAGGTCCTGGGTGATTATTTACGGCATTTTGTTTCCTCCCGCCAGGATGACTGGGCAGATCTTCTACCATGGGCCGAATTCTCGTACAACTTCAGAGTCTCTGAATCTTCTTCCAAATCCCCATTTTTCGTGGTTTACGGCCGTCACCCTCTTCCCCCCCTCCCTACTCCCTTGCCCTCTGGTTTGCCCGCTGTGGATGAAATAACTCGTGATCTTTCCACCATATGGAAAGAGACCCAAAATTCTCTCTTACAGGCTTCATCACGCATGAAGAAGTTTGCTGATAAGAAAAGAAGAGCTCCCCCCATTTTTTCTCCCGGAGACAAGGTATGGCTCTCCGCTAAATATGTCCGCTTCCGTGTTCCCAGCTACAAATTGGGACCACGCTATCTTGGTCCTTTCAAAGTTTTGTGCCAGATTAATCCTGTCTCTTACAAACTTCTTCTTCCTCCTTCTCTTCGTAATCCTAATGCCTTTCACGTTTCTCTTCTTAAACCACTCATCATCAACCGCTTCTCTCCCAAACTCATTTCTCCTACTCCTGTCTCCGGTTCTTCTGATATCTTCACCGTAAAGGAGATACTGGCCTCCAAAAAGGTCAGAGGTAAAATTTTTTTTTTAGTGGACTGGGAGGGCTGTGGTCCTGAAGAGAGATCCTGGGAACCTGAGGACAATATCCTAGATAAAAGTCTGGTCCTCAGGTTCTCAGGCTCTAAGAAGAGGAGGAGACCCAAGGGGGGGGGTACTGTTACGCCGAGCGCTCCGGGTCCCCGCTCCTCCCCGGAGCGCTCGCAACATCTTCGCTACGGCAGCGCCCCGGTCAGATCCACTGACCGGGTGCGCTGCGATACCGCCTCCAGCCGGGATGCGATTCGCGATGCGGGTGGTGCCCGCTCGCGATGCGCACCCCGGCTTCCGTACCTGACTCGCTCTCCCTCGTTCCTGTCCCGGCGCGCGCGGCCCCGCTCCCTAGGGCGCGCGTGCCGGGTCTCTGCGATTTAAAGGGCCACTGCGCCACTGATTGGCGCAGTGGTTCCAATTAGTGTTTTCACCTGTGCACTCCCTATGTATACCTCACTTCCCCTGCACTCCCTCGCCGGATCTTGTTGCCCTTGTGCCTAGTGAAAGCGTTCCCTTGTGTGTTCCTAGCCTGTGTTCCAGACCTCCTGCCGTTGCCCCTGACTACGATCCTTGCTGCCTGCCCCGACCTTCTGCTACGTCCGACCTTGCTTCTGTCTACTCCCTTGTACCGCGCCTATCTTCAGCAGTCAGAGAGGTTGAGCCGTTGCTAGTGGATACGACCTGGTCACTACCGCCGCAGCAAGACCATCCCGCTTTGCGGCGGGCTCTGGTGAACACCAGTAGTGACTTAGAACCGGTCCACTAGCACGGTCCACGCCAATCCCTCTCTGGCACAGAGGATCCACCTCCTGCCAGCCGGCATCGTGACAGTGTGTATATAGGGTGTCTTGGATATTCCAGACCCTGCCATGCTTACTGAACTGTTCACACAGAGGCATATTCACAGTGTAGGGTCCGTCCCAATAAGGCCACCTTATCGCGGTGGGACGGTCCAAGCTATTTGACCGCCGGCGGAGACAAATTTGCGAGCTAAGTGCCTCACTATTTCATAGTTTCACATTTGCATCTATTACACCATAGCTGTATAGCTCTCCATGTTTTAACTGCATATTCATGTTTCACTTATATCTTTGTGCTGGCAGTGTGCTGCTGCATTCTTCTGTTGCTAGATAGATAGATAGATAGGAGATAGATGGATATGATATAGATAGATTGATATGATATAGATAGATAGGATATAGATAGATAGATAGATAGATAGATAAAGAACAATATGATGCAGCATGCCACAAGTTTGCAGAAAATGGTGGTTTATTCCATCATGTGCATAGACTATGCTGCATCATATTGTTCTTTGTCTGCATTGAGGAACCAGTGGACCCAGGTTCCAAGTATGCGAGCACCCCGACTTCTCTCTAATCTCTGGATTTTGGTTGTGCCGTTTTTATTTGTTATAGATAGATAGAAAGAGATAGTATCTATCTATCATCTATTTATCTATCTTTCTATCTATATATCATCTATCTCTCATATCTATCTATCTATCTTTCATCTATCTATCTATCTCTCATCTATCTGAGATAGATATGAGATAGATAGATAAATAGAAAGATAGATAAATACATAAATAGATAGCTGGAGATAGATGGATAGATAGATAGATGATTGATAGATAGATAGGTGTTTCCCAACCGGGGGGCCTCCAGCTGTTGCAAAACTACAACTCCCAGTATGCTCATAAAGCCAAAGACATGCTTGGAGTTGACGTTTTGGAATAGCTAGAGGCCCCCTTATTGGGATTCACTGATCTATCTATCTATCTATCTATCTCATATCTATCATCTATCTATCTCATATCTATCTATTAATCTATATTATCTAAGTGTTTTATTCCCCCATGTATGTGTGACGTTTCGATAGCATCCCGCCATCTTTATCATACGTACAGTTGTACATTCTGTAGTCTCTGTGACATCACTGTGCTTCATAATAAACTGTGACATCACTGTGCTTCATAATAAACTGTTCACAACTATTTTAGGGGAAACCCCCTAAGGGGAACCCTTAAACTAAGTACCTCCTAAAATGTAACTTTTATTTGTCCTATTAAAATATTAAACTAAATAGTAATGTGTAATTTTCTTTATGGTGTAATCTACACCACTGATTATTTAAAATCACAGCCTCAGATCAGCTCCCCTTGTAATATTATAGTAGTGACTGCAATTAATGACAGAATAATTGCACAGCGATCATCATCTTTGGATATGATGAACTGTTTTTGGGGAGTTGTTAGTGGCTGCTAATTAAAAAATCCAAGCATTAGCCAGCGCCTCCAACATTTCGCTGGCACCCCAGCTTCGTCAGGAAGGGCTGGTGGCTAATGGCCAGTGGGTGTCCCGTGGTTCCTTATATACTACGGCGTCTGATGTCATTAAAATTTGCCGCGGCTCACGTACAGAAGAGGACCTAATCTGAAATATATTCTGGTCCATAGTCATCTGACAACACAGAAGACCACTACAGGCACATGGCTTCCATCGAAACCACAGGGATCTTTTCCCTGTGGCCATTGTACCATGTGTCAGTATACACGGAAAACCAAAAACTTCATCAATCCCCAAAATGGGAACAGCTATACTATTTATGATTTCATAAATTGCTCTAGCAAAAATGTAATCTATGCATTACAATGTACATGTCCCTACATTTATGTAGGTAAAACCACTCAAGAACTGCGACGACGCATAGGGAAACATTTGAGTACCATTAGGACCTTAACAGATACCCCAGTGGCTAGACACATGAAAGAAAAACATCAGAACAACCTAAAAGAACTTACCTTTTGGGGTATCCGACAAATGAAACTTGGACCAAGGAAGGGCGATATTGATGGAATTTTGTTAAGAGAGGAAGCTAGATGGATTTATCGTTTGAATTGTAGACACCCTCATGGTCTTAATGAGGGCTTTTCTTTTTCCGCATTTTTAGAATAGTAGTGACATATATTAATATATCTACACCTTTATTATGATCCCGATGAGTTCAATAATATCATAGTCCTTTCTCATTATATAGTTCTCACCTTCTTTCCCAATTAGGGATTTTGTTCAATTAAACTTTTTCATATATAATAACATGATGAGAACTATTATAATTATCAATCTGCCTGATCTCATAATAAATAGCCTTCTCCTAATGTTGAGGTAACCTATCATAGCATGTCATACCTGGTCACTTATAACAACAATAACTACTGATTATTTAGTGCTGGCACAGTCATGTAGTAGATAATTGCACACTCAATTGTACTTTAAATAGTATCTTCATGTTGGTACATATATGTACATGCAATTGTATTCAAAATAGTATATCTATAATGATTTACCTATATGTATTCACACTATCAATTAAGGGAATTGTAGGTCCCCCAATTCAACCTCCTTTCCTCCCCTTCCTTCCCTCCCCCCTTCTCTTTCTTTTCTTTGTTTATAAAGGAATAACACTTATTTTTTACATTTAAGCTCATCACAATTGTGTAACAGTATATTTATAATGATTTACCTTTATGTATTTACACTAACACAAAAAGGAATTATAGGTTCCCCAACTCACATCCCCTCCCCTCTTCCCTCCCTTCCCTCCCCTTTCCTCCCCTGTCTATAATATAATCACATTCACATCACACTTAAGGTTATCACAAGTGAAAAATAATATAGGATATAATCAAAATCACAATCGTGAAATTATACAGGATATAACTAAAATATTGTGCCCCCATATATATACATATATAAGTTATTTAGAGCTCGAGCCATAACAAACACAATCATAGTACAAGTCCGGCGGCATGCGCACAAACATCCATGTCAGTGGAATAATATTAAGTCCGCTGGTATGCGCAGTGACCCCAACGAAAATGAAATAGAATCAAAGTCCAGTGTCATGCGCACGAGCAACTCGTGAACACAGTGAGTATATACAGGGTTTCAATAAAGTTGGAGGACATGTGCGTCGCTTGTCAGTGACGCGCGTGTTTACTCACGTGACGCACTTAGGAACATATTGTGATTGGCCATGAGAACAACAACAAACAAACATGTGACTTGCATACCCTGCTATGATAGGCTAATACATGAGAAGTGGAGATAGGCTGAGGGGCCGCGGCGAATTTTAATGACATCAGATGCCGTAGTATATAAGAAACCACGGGACACCCGCTGGCCATTAGCCACCAGCCCTTCCTGACGAAGCTGGGGTGCCAGCGAAACGTTGGAGGCGATGGCTAATGCTTGGATTTTTTCATTAGCAGCCACTAACAACTCCCCAAAAACAGTTCATCATATCCAAAGATGATGATCGCTGTGCAATTATTCTTTCATTAATTGCAGTCACTACTATAATATTACAAGGGGAGCTGATCTGAGGCTGTGATTTTAAATAATCAGTGGTGTAGATTACACCATAAGGAAAATTACACATTACTATTTAGTTTAATATTTTAATAGGACAAATAAAAGTTACATTTTAGGAGGTACTTAGTTTAAGGGTTCCCCTTAGGGGGTTTCCCCTAAAATAGTTGTGAATATATTATCACCCTGGTACCCCCTGTGGGGCATTTGTTGTGATATAGTATAATTGAGAAGTATATTCTCATTATTCCCACTCCAGCATGTCTGGTTTCTTGTCACAACCTATCAATGCGTAAATATTCAATACAGAAGCTACACATGTTTTTTCCACATCCAATTTACCATTAAATCAAGTTGATATTAATCAGGCGTTTAAGACCCTAAATAAAACATATAAATCATATATACGATCCTGGTGGGAAGTCTCCAGTTTAGAGACGTACTCCCAGCAGAGATTAGTAAATAGGGGTCTCAGGTCACATCTCATCCCAAATTCACATAAGGATCACCGAAGTGATCCACTAATTCCCTATATTTCCCATATATTTGTTGAAAGGTATAATCTTTATTAAATTCAAAACACCAACAAAAAAGGAGTTAAAATTTGCAGTGTATCTCTCCTCCTGTATTATTAATTATCTGTGCCAGCCAGGCATCACCTATTATCTACCTGTGTGTACCTGCAGTGTACACACGGTTAGTGGAGGAGTCTACACTGTATATTAAAAAACCTATCCTATGCCCCCCTCGACATGTTTCGCCGCAAGACGCGGCTTTGTCAAGAGGCTTAAGGGCACTGAATGAAAAAGCGCCAAAATAGGGGTTAAATAACCTCCTATTGTGACATCATGGTGGGGTGATATTCACTTCTGATTGGTGGGACACCATCCCATCCAATCATCCTCTATTTAATTTGATGGACATTTCCATGCACCTATTGCTGCTCTCATAGTTCAACCAATCCGCATGGTTGTTTATTGGTTGCCTCGGTAATGCATCACATGATTACTGCGTCATGATCTCAGAGCCGATGTTCACATCCGCCTCCTGCGCTATGACCCCTGCGCGAGCTCTTGTATCAGCGCCGATATTCACATCCGCTTCCTGCGCCGTGACCCCTGCGCGAGCTCTTACACCAGCGGGCGTACCTTGCTGTCAGAGCTGCGCAGTTCTATATGCGCGGGGACTTAGTCTCCACGAGCATTTCCAAATAGATATAATAGTCAGTCACTATGTAATTTCATATGCGCCAGAATTTTTCTATATAAGGGCTGTGTGATGTAATCTGCGCACATACTTGGTCTTCCATAGTGCTCCATGTTAATAGGGATAAGCTCCAATAAAATACATTATTGTTCTATATGATATTCTATATTATTCTATATTGTATATTATTATCACCATAGAAGTAGTTAATTATTTAGTGATAATTAGAAGGCAGCATATTGGTCCATCATGGTTAGTCCATCTACAATTCCCTCCCTGATGTCACTTCGGCAGGGTGTTTAATAATTGTGTTGATAATTGTACACGATGTTTATACATTATGGCAGCTATTCTAAATGAATGCTGAGAAGGTAAATCCCTCATTGAGTCCATTAGGGCTCAGGCTTTTGAGTCGCTGTATCCATCTTGCTTCTTCACGGAGTAATTTCTTATCTAAGTTGCCTCTTCTGGGGCCCAATGTCATCTTGATTAGTCCCCAAAATTTAAGGGTTTGTATATCACCTCTATGAAAATTTCTAACATGTCTCGCTAGTGGGGTATCAGTCCCGGTGCGGATAGTGCTGAGATGTTGAGATATCCGTCTTCTCAGTTGCTGTGTGGTTTTGCCCACATATAGCTTACCACATCCGCACTGGGCAATATATATTACTCCAGAAGTCTGGCAGTTGATAAAATCCCTAATAACATATTTCTTGTTATCAATTGGGTTAACAAATTCTTTCATCCTAGGCAGGAATCCACAAAAAGTACACTTTCCACAGGGATGGGACCCTTTTATTGTAGACTTGAGCCATGTTCTTTCAGTTTTTTCAGCATAGAGGCTGTGAACCAGATGTTCTCTGATGTTTTTCCCTCTCCTATATGTGATCGAAGGAAAAGGGGGGATGACATCTCTCAGATCATTATCTGCCTGTAGAATAGGCCAGAATTGACGTAAAATATTCATTACCTGACGACTATTTTCGTCAAAAGTGCCAATACATCGTTCCGTCTTAGTTATTGTTCCCGTTGTCTGTTTACTTTTCAGTAGCTCCTGTCTTGGGGTGTCACGAGCCCTAGCGAAGGCTCTATGAAGAACCTTCTTAGGATACCCCCTACTGATAAATCTGTTATATAAAGTCCTGCATTCCAGTAGGAATGCTTCATCTGTCCCCTGTATCCCTAACATAAGACGGTAAGGCTTGGACAAATGGGGTTAACATCTGGTTCACATATTGACTAATTCCCTCCGTGAGATTTTCATTTCCCGATACAATTGGACGTCCTGGGATAGGTATTTTTCTTTTATGTATCTTAGGTAATGCATACATTGTTGCTATAATAGGCTTCACATTCAGCATATACCTAAATTCATCTTCAGTGATCAATCCATTATTTTTCGCCTCCGTAAGTATCACTCTCAGTTCATTCAGGAATCTCTCAGTGGGGTTGGATTCAAGACGTCGATATGTTGTTTCATCCCGGATTAGTCGTCGGACCATATCCAGGTAATCATCTTTATTCATAATCACTATATTCCCCCCCTTATCGGAGGGCTTAATGATTATGTCCTGATTTTCTTCCAGATCACGCAATGCTTGATTCTCCTCACAGGTAAGATTTTGATTTCCCCTCTTCCTAGGTCTCAACTCTTCCAATTTGGTACTAACCATCTGTACAAAGATGTTAATATTATCAAATTGTGTAAAATTGGGTGTGGTTCGACATCTAGGTTTTAAATCCGAAAAAGGTGGACTGGGTCTCCTTACACCACTTTCACCTTCCTCTAGTAGTTCATAAAGATCACTCACCACTTGATTATCCAACCTTGCTTCTATATCACTATCACGTGATTTGTGCACTTTGTGCAGAGCAAGTTTCCTTGCGAATAGATTAATGTCCTTAATCCATTCGAAGGAATCAAATTGTGGTGTAGGTGTATAGGATAGTCCCTTTTTCAACAGCTTAATCTGATCCTTAGTGAGGATATACGATGAAAAATTGCATATCTGCATTTCATCCTCCTTCTCCTCATCTAGTTTTTCTTGTTGGACGGATACGCCCATTTGTCCCTGTCCCTCAACTGGACGCCTTCCCCTAAAAAAAGGGGGGATATGTTTAGATTCTGGCCTCCTGACATAATTTGTGCTGCCGTGGTTGTTATAGATGGCTGTATCAAAGGTGTAAACTGTAAGGCAGACGAATAAGATGTAATGGAGGCAGATCCCTCTCCATTTCGATTTATTGTTGGTATCGGCATATTGGGAGGTATTTCTGTTTGTATGGGACCTCCTTGTTGAGGAGCACCCATTTGTATTGGTCCTGTCTGTTGGGGGTGAACTGTACTTCCTCCCCATTGTTGTTGAGGGAAGCTAATAGGATTCGATAAATTATTATTAGCTGTATGGGGGTTTGTCACTATGCCACCTTGTTGTGTCTGATACTGGGTGATACCCTGTGCTTGTGATTGAGGGTACTGGTAGTTATGGTTATTGAATCCCTGATGTTGATTAGGATTTTTAGATCCTCTATATCCAGTCTTTTTGTTGTAAGGAGGTCTTTTTTTGTGATATTTGTTTTTGATCTGTTGATTGAACTGATATTTTGGTGTGTTAATTTTGGACTGATCGTCTGATTCGGAATAATCAGATTCGGAGATATCAGTATATTTATTATAAGAGGTATCCACGGGTTTTTTAGTATATATTTGTCCGGACTCAAAATCCTTTTTGTCCCGTATATACTTCTTATGTTTCTTTTCTTTGATTTCCGATTGTAAATTCTGAATGTTCCTTTGTAATCGTTGTTCCCAGTTAGTAAAATCAGGATTACTTTTGAAGGTCTGTATCTCCTCTAGTTTGGTCTCTAATAAGATGCTTACTGAGTTAAAGGCTTTTTTCTCATAGGATAGTAGATAATTTATCATACGTAATGAGTTCTCAGTGAGTACTTTTTGCCACCCAGTAATAAAATCAGGGTCTTCCTGGTGCGAATTAGGGACTATATTAATTCGTAGTCCTCTATATACCAAGCCTTGTTGAAGATAAGTCTCTAGACTTGCTACTTCCCACCAGGAGCGCAAATATTTCTTATATATTCTCTGTAAATTGCGAAATGCTGTATTTATATCCACCTGATTTAGAGGCAATTCATTAGAGGAGAAAACATGCTGAGCTTCAGTCATAAATAATTCAGGATTCAGCTTGTTTGAGAGAAAACCTGCCATAATATGGGAGACTTCCCTTTTTGTACCGTATATGGTCAGGTCCAATAATGGGGGAGTTAACCCCTATTGATATATGATCCAACTGCGGACCAATATATGGAGGGTTGTTTAAACCAATTCACCAAAAGATCACCGAATTGGAAGAGTTGAGACCTAGGAAGAGGGGAAATCAAAATCTTACCTGTGAGGAGAATCAAGCATTGCGTGATCTGGAAGAAAATCAGGACATAATCATTAAGCCCTCCGATAAGGGGGGGAATATAGTGATTATGAATAAAGATGATTACCTGGATATGGTCCGACGACTAATCCGGGATGAAACAACATATCGACGTCTTGAATCCAACCCCACTGAGAGATTCCTGAATGAACTGAGAGTGATACTTACGGAGGCGAAAAATAATGGATTGATCACTGAAGATGAATTTAGGTATATGCTGAATGTGAAGCCTATTATAGCAACAATGTATGCATTACCTAAGATACATAAAAGAAAAATACCTATCCCAGGACGTCCAATTGTATCGGGAAATGAAAATCTCACGGAGGGAATTAGTCAATATGTGAACCAGATGTTAACCCCATTTGTCCAAGCCTTACCGTCTTATGTTAGGGATACAGGGGACGCTGTATCTAAACTGCAGGAAATCTCTTTTCCACCAAATACACATGTGGCGAGTCTCGATGTCGAGGCATTGTATACTAACATAAAACATGAATTGGGCCTAAAGGCGGTTGAATACTTCCTGAACACGAGAGGAACACAATTTATTGAGCACAATCAATTTATTTTGTCACTCCTTCACTTTTTACTCACACACAGTTATTTTATTTTTGATGGTCACTTTTATTTACAGCACAAAGGCACAGCCATGGGCACGGCATGTGCACCTAATTTTGCAAATCTTTTCTTAGGGTGGTGGGAAGACACTATTGTATTCACAGACACCCATCTCCAGTATACCTCGCACATTTTATTTTGGGCACGATTTATTGATGATGTTTTATTATTTTGGGACGGCACAGAAGCACTATTCCAGCAATTCGTCACCACACTTAATAACAATACAATAGGGATGTTTTTTACTTCAGAAATTCACCAGACCACCATCAACTTTCTTGACCTACAGATTTCTCTGCAGCCCAATGGCAGCGTCCAAACGTGCATATATAGGAAACCTACGTCTACCAATAGCTTTCTTGAGTGGGGCAGTCATCATCCTGCCCCCCTCAAGAGAGGCATCCCCGTGGGACAATACCTGCGTGCCAAGAGAAACAGTTCCACAGATGAAGCATTCCTACGGGAATGCAGGACTTTATATAACAGATTTATCAGTAGGGGGTATCCTAAGAAGGTTCTTCATAGAGCCTTCGCTAGGGCTCGTGACACCCCAAGACAGGAGCTACTGAAAAGTAAACAGACAACGGGAACAATAACTAAGATGGTACGATGTATTGGCACTTTTGACGAAAATAGTCGTCAGGTAATGAATATTTTACGTCAATTCTGGCCTATTCTACAGGCAGATAATGATCTGAGAGATGTCATCCCCCCTTTTCCTTCGATCACATATAGGAGAGGGAAAAACATCAGAGAACATCTGGTTCACAGCCTCTATGCTGAAAAAACTGAAAGAACATGGCTCAAGTCTACAATAAAAGGGTCCCATCCCTGTGGAAAGTGTACTTTTTGTGGATTCCTGCCTAGGATGAAAGAATTTGTTAACCCAATTGATAACAAGAAATATGTTATTAGGGATTTTATCAACTGCCAGACTTCTGGAGTAATATATATTGCCCAGTGCGGATGTGGTAAGCTATATGTGGGCAAAACCACACAGCAACTGAGAAGACGGATATCTCAACATCTCAGCACTATCCGCACCGGGACTGATACCCCACTAGCGAGACATGTTAGAAATTTTCATAGAGGTGATATACAAACCCTTAAATTTTGGGGACTAATCAAGATGACATTGGGCCCCAGAAGAGGCAACTTAGATAAGAAATTACTCCGTGAAGAAGCAAGATGGATACAGCGACTCAAAAGCCTGAGCCCTAATGGACTCAATGAGGGATTTACCTTCTCAGCATTCATTTAGAATAGCTGCCATAATGTATAAACATCGTGTACAATTATCAACACAATTATTAAACACCCTGCCGAAGTGACATCAGGGAGGGAATTGTAGATGGACTAACCATGATGGACCAATATGCTGCCTTCTAATTATCACTAAATAATTAACTACTTCTATGGTGATAATAATATACAATATAGAATAATATAGAATATCATATAGAACAATAATGTATTTTATTGGAGCTTATCCCTATTAACATGGAGCACTATGGAAGACCAAGTATGTGCGCAGATTACATCACACAGCCCTTATATAGAAAAATTCTGGCGCATATGAAATTACATAGTGACTGACTATTATATCTATTTGGAAATGCTCGTGGAGACTAAGTCCCCGCGCATATAGAACTGCGCAGCTCCGACAGCAAGGTACGCCCGCTGGTGTAAGAGCTCGCGCAGGAGTCACGGCGCAGGAAGCGGATGTGAATATCGGCGCTGATACAAGAGCTCGCGCAGGGGTCATAGCGCAGGAGGCGGATGTGAACATCGGCTCTGAGATCATGACGCAGTAATCATGTGATGCATTACCGAGGCAACCAATAAACAACCATGCGGATTGGTTGAACTATGAGAGCAGCAATAGGTGCATGGAAATGTCCATCAAATTAAATAGAGGATGATTGGATGGGATGGTGTCCCACCAATCAGAAGTGAATATCACCCCACCATGATGTCACAATAGGAGGTTATTTAACCCCTGTTTTGGCACTTTTTCATTCAGTGCCCTTAAGCCTCTTGACAAAGCCGCGTCTTGCGGCGAAACATGTCGAGGGGGGCATAGGATAGGTTTTTTAATATACAGTGTAGACTCCTCCACTAACCGTGTGTACACTGCAGGTACACACAGGTAGATAATAGGTGATGCCTGGCTGGCACAGATAATTAATAATACAGGAGGAGAGATACACTGCAAATTGTAACTCCTTTTTTGTTGGTGTTTTGAATTTAATAAAGATTATACCTTTCAACAAATATATGGGAAATATAGGGAATTAGTGGATCACTTCGGTGATCTTTTGGTGAATTGGTTTAAACAACCCTCCATATATTGATCCGCAGTTGGATCATAAATTCACATAAGGAGGACGATTCGTTTATAAGAGGGTGGGAGACCCTACAAACAGAAAACTTCCTTAGACTTATCAACTACTTATTGGAATACGAGAGGGGCTATTTGGTGAAAATCTCGGAACAACTTGATACAGAGATAAAAAACAAATTTCAACTTTGAATAACAATCCAGAATTTGTTAACCTAGAACAAAAACTACAGAAAGATCTTGAGAGTTATAAAAGTGAACTAAAAGACAGAAAACACAATAAATACATCAGAGATTATACCGACTTTGCTACAGGCAGAATATACGATTATAAAGAAAAGAATACATCTAGGACTAATTATTCAAGTACACAAATACACCACCGACTCGATTCCGATACTTCTGGAACTGAATATCACTCAGATTCCAGTAATCAATCTAGTACAGGTACTAAATGCAAATACAAAGATCAAAATAAAGGTTCTAGAAAACCACCATTTAAACGTAATCCTCGTCCCAACAGTAATAAACCACAAACATGGACCCCCAATTCTGCTTCCTCCTCCTACTCTGTTTCCAATCCATCACAGAATGGGAATCAAGCACATACAAATACTTCTGCGGCCCATCTTCCATCAAACGGCCAGACACAGGTGAATTTGACTTTGCCCGTCTCGAGAAATACTGTGCCAATACCAACAAATCCACCAAATTTTTTAGGGGTACAGACCCCTCACTTACACCCTCCCAATCTTATACATCTTCAAACCTCCATAGCACCACCAATCAATAAGTGGGCTCTTCAGGCTGCACCTCTAACTCCAGCCCCCACTCCATTCAGACCGAGAATGATGTAGAGATTGACAGGATGGAGATACAAGATAGTGTAGAAAATAAACATACAATGCAAATTTTCAACCTTTCCTCACATGTTCTTGGCCCATCTGAAAAATCATTACTACTAAAAGGACTTTCCTTTACTCCAGTACCAAAGTTTGATGAATTCGGATGGGTCAAGGACATTAATCTCTTCGCAAGAAAACTATCTTTGCATAAATGGCATGCACAACATGCAAGTGAAGAAAGAGCTAATAGCATACAGGAGTCAAGAGCAATAGAGACTTTGGAATCTCTCTTGTCTGAGAATGAAGGCAATGAGGTACATTTAACTGTCCCCTTCACAAATCTTCGGCCACGATCCAGGATGACACCACCATTTTCCCAATACTCTGCAATAGATACCTTTGTGAACTTAGTTACACAAGACATCAAAAAAATTAAACCCAAATCACGGTTCAGACATTCCAATTTGACATGTGAGGAACAGAAAGCCCTCAAATCCTTACAATCTAACGAGGAACTTATAATTAAGCCGTCCGATCAGGGCTCTTGACATTTTTCAAGATGTGGAGACTTACCGTACGTTAGAGCGAGATCCAACTGAAGAGTTCCTGGTTGAGTTGTGAACACTGCTAACAGATGCAGAACAAGAGGGATTAATCACTGAAGATGAATTCAAAACCATTTATAACCCACATCCTACAGTATCAACTTTTTACATCTTACCAAAAACTCATAAAGGGCTAAACCCAATGAAAGGACGCCCAATTGTGTCTGGAAATAACAACCTTACGCAGGGCGCCAGCATTTCTGTGGATAAAATCCTAGCACCTTTTGTTACCTCCCTCCCTTCATTCCTTAAGGACACTAAGGACACGGTTCTCAAGATCAATGATCTCACAGTCACTGATAACACTCTTTTGATGAGTTTGGATGTTGAGAATTTATACAGCAACATCCAACACCACTTAGGCATCACAGCTATCACTAGTTTTCTTGACACAAAAAGCAGATTATTCACAAAACACAATTCTTTTGTTACACAACTACTTTATTTTGTACTTACTCACAATTTCTTTCTCTTTGGCGGTGCCCTCTACCAGCAGATGAAGGGCACTGCAATGGGGACTTCTTGTGCACCGTCCTATGTTAATTTATTTTTGGGGTGGTGGGAGCACAATTTTGTTTTTGGTGATGATCTTTCTCTTTACACTGAGCACATTATTTATTGGGGGAGGTATATTGACGACATTTTGATTTTTTGGGATGGGGAAGTTTCTTTATTTTTGGATTTCGTACAGAAACTGAACTCTAATTCTATTGGCATGAGGTTCACTTCTGAAATTGGGGGAAAAAAACTCAATTTCTTGGACCTGACGATTTTCATTGATAATGACAACCATATTCAAACTAACATTTTTCGCAAACCCACTGCTACCAATAGTCTACTTCATTGGACAAGTCATCATCCGGTTTCCCTCAAAAAAAAGCATACCTATAGGTCAGTACCTGAGGGCAAAACGTAACTGCTCAGAAGAATATCAGTTCCGACAGGAAAGCCAGCAGCTTATGTCACGATTTACCAATCGCGGGTACCCCAAAAAACATCTTAGAACAGCATATAATCGTGCAACACGTAGCAATAGGACTGACCTATTATCATCTAACACTCTTCCGAGTAGTCCTGATGACATCATCAGATGTATAGGGACCTTTGATTCATACACTACACAGATTAAAAACATAATGGAACATCATTGGCACATTTTGAGAGCTGACCCTGATCTTCAACAACGGATAGGCCCTAAACCAAGTATCACGTACAGAAGAGGACCTAATCTGAAAGATATTCTGGTCTATAGTCATCTGACAACACAGAAGACCACTACAGGCACATGGCTTCCATCGAAACCACAGGGATCTTTTCCCTGTGGCAATTGTACCATGTGTCAGTATACACGGAAAACCAAAAACTTCATCAATCCCCAAAATGGGAACAGCTATACTATTTATGATTTCATAAATTGCTCTAGCAAAAATGTAATCTATGCATTACAATGTACATGTCCCTACATTTATGTAGGTAAAACCACTCAAGAACTGCGACGACGCATAGGGAAACATTTGAGTACCATTAGGACCTTAACAGATACCCCAGTGGCTAGACACATGAAAGAAAAACATCAGAACAACCTAAAAGAACTTACCTTTTGGGGTATCCGACAAATGAAACTTGGACCAAGGAAGGGCGATATTGATGGAATTCTGTTAAGAGAGGAAGCTAGATGGATTTATCGTTTGAATTGTAGACACCCTCATGGTCTTAATGAGGGCTTTTCTTTTTCCGCATTTTTAGAATAGTAGTGACATATATTAATATATCTACACCTTTATTATGATCCCGATCAGTTCAATAATATCATAGTCCTTTCTCATTATATAGTTCTCACCTTCTTTCCCAATTAGGGATTTTGTTCAATTAAACTTTTTCATATATAATAACATGATGAGAACTATTATTTATAATTATCAATCGGCCTGATCTCATAATAAATAGCCTTCTCCTAATGTTGAGGTAACCTATCATAGCATATCATACCTGGTCACTTATAACAACAATAACTACTTATTATTTAGTGCTGGCACAGTCATGTAGTAGATAATTGCACACTCAATTGTACTTTAAATAGTATCTTCATGTTGGTACATATATGTACATGCAATTGTATTCAAAATAGTATATCTATAATGATTTACCTATATGTATTCACACTATCAATTAAGGGAATTGTAGGTCCCCCAATTCAACCTCCTTTCCTCCCCTTCCTTCCCTCCCCCCTTCTCTTTCTTTTCTTTGTTTATAAAGGAATAACACTTATTTTTTACATTTAAGCTCATCACAATTGTGTAACAGTATATTTATAATGATTTACCTTTATGTATTTACACGAACACAAAAAGGAATTTTAGGTTCCCCAACTCACATCCCCTCCCCTCTTCCCTCCCTTCCCTTTCCTCCCCTGTCCATAATATAATCACATTCACATCACACTTAAGGTTATCACAAGTGAAAAATAATATAGGATATAATCAAAATCACAATTGTGAAATTATACAGGATATAACTAAAATATTGTGCCCCCATATATATACATATATAAGTTATTTAGAGCTCAAGCCATAACAAACACAATCATAGTACATAGACATGTGTTGTATACTTGGTTCTATGTAGTTAAAGTAATGACAACACAGGTACACTAAGTCCGGTTACATGCACAGAAACAACAACGGCAGTAGAAATAAACTAAGTCCGGCGGCATGCGCACAAACATCCATGTCAGTGGAATAATATTAAGTCCGCTGGCATGCGCAGTGACCCCAACGAAAATAAAATAGAATCAAAGTCCAGTGTCATGCGCACGAGCAACTCGTGAACACAGTGAGTATATACAGGGTTTCAATAAAGTTGGACGACATGCGTGTCGCTTGTCAGTGACGCGCGTGTTTACTCACGTGACGCACTTAGGAACATATTGTGATTGGCCATGAGAACAACAACAAACAAACATGTGACTTGAATACCCTGCTATGATAGGTTAATACATGAGAAGTGGAGATAGGCTGAGGGGCCGCGGCGAATTTTAATGACATCAGACGCCGTAGTATATAAGGAACCACGGGACACCCGCTGGCCATTAACCACCAGCCCGTCCTGACGAAGCTGGGGTGCCAGAGAAACATTGGAGGCGCTGGCTAATGCTTGGGTTTTTTAATTAGCAGCCACTACCAACTCCCCAAAAACAGTTCATCATATCCAAAGATGATGATCGCTGTGCAATTATTCTGTCATTAATTGCAGTCACTACTATAATATTGCAAGGGGAGCTGATCTGAGGCTATGATTTTAAATAATCAGTGGTGTAGATTACACCATAAGGAAAATTACACATTACTATTTAGTTTAATATTTTAATAGGACAAATAAAAGTTAAATTTTAGGAGGTACTTAGTTTAAGGGTTCCCCTTAGGGGGTTTCCCCTAAAATAGTTGTGAATATATTATGACCCTGGTACCCCCTGTGGGGCATTTGTTGTGATATAGTTACATAGTTACATAGTTAGTACGGTCGAAAAAAGACATATGTCCATCAAGTTCAACCAGGGAATTAAGGGGTAGGGGTGTGGCGCGATATTGGGGAAGGGATGGGATTTTATATTTCTTCATAAGCATTAATGTTATTTTGTTCCATGAATGTATCTAATCCTGTTTTAAAGCTGTTAATTGTTCCTGCTGTGACCAGTTCCTGAGGTAGACTGTTCCATAAATTCACAGTCCTCACGGTAAAGAAGGCGTGTCGCCCCTTGAGACTAAACTTTTTCTTCTCCAGACGGAGGGAGTGCCCCCTCGTCCTTTGGGGGGGTTTAACCTGGAACAGTTTTTCTCCATATTTTTTGTATGGGCCATTAATATACTTATATACGTTTATCATATCCCCCCTTAAACGTCTCTTCTCAAGACTAAACAATTGTAACTCCTTTAATCGCTCCTCATAGCTAAGATGTTCCATGCCCCATATTAGTTTAGTCGCGCGTCTCTGCACGCTTTCCAACTCCGCAGTGTCCCTTTTATGGACAGATGCCCAAAACTGAACAGCATATTCCAGGTGAGGCCGTACCAATGCTTTATAAAGGGGGAGTATTATGTCCCTGTCCCTTGAGTCCATGCCTCTTTTGATACATGACAATATCCTGCCGGCTTTGGAAGCAGCAGCCTGACATTGCATGCTATTCTGTAGTCTGTGATCTACAAGTACACCCAGATCCTTCTCTACCAGTGACTCTGCCAGTTTAATCCCCCCTAAGACATACGACGCATGCAGGTTATTAGTACCCAGATGCATAACTTTACATTTATCCACATTGAACCTCATTTGCCAAGTGGATGCCCTGACACTTAGTCTATCCAAGTCATCTTGTAACTTATGCACATCCTCTATAGACTGTACCGTGCTACAAAGCTTGGTGTCATCTGCAAAGATAGAAACAGAGCTGTTAATGCCATCCTCTATATCATTGATAAATAAATTAAACAACAGCGGGCCCAGTACTGAACCTTGGGGTACACCACTTATAACCGGGGACCAATCAGAGTACGAATCATTGACCACCACTCTCTGGGTACGATCCATGAGCCAGTGTTCAATCCAGTTACAAACTAAAATTTCCAAACCCAAAGACCTTAACTTACCTGTCAGACGTCTATGAGGGACAGTATCAAACGCTTTAGCAAAATCCAGAAACACTTTATCCACAGCCATTCCTCTGTCAAGGCTTCTACTCACCTCTTCATAAAAGCAAATTAGATTGGTTTGACAACTTCTATCCTTAGTAAACCCATGCTAGCTATCACTTATAATACAATTATCCCCTATGTATTCCTGTATGTAATCCCTTATAAGTCCTTCAAACAATTTACCCACAATGCACGTTAAACTTACCGGTCTATAGTTTCCTGGGGAAGACCTAGAGCCCTTTTTGAAGATTGGCACCACATTTGCCTTGCGCCAGTCCCTTGGCACAATACCAGACACCAGAGAATCTCTAAATATCATGAACAGGGGTACAGATATTACTGAACTTACCTCTCTAAGAACTCTTGGGTGCAATCCATCCGGCCCTGGGGATTTGCTTACATTTATATTACTTAACTTACCTTGTACCATCTCTACATTAAGCCAGTTCAATACATTACATGATGTGTTACCAGCACTGACCTGGCCAATGTCAGCTCCTTTTTCCATAGTGTATACAGAACTAAAGAACCCATTCAGTAGCTCCGCTTTCTCTTGATCGCCTGTGACAACCTCCCCATTATCATTATTAAGGGGTCCTACATGCTCTGTCCTTGGTTTTTTTGCATTTATATATCTAAAAAAATATTTAGGATTAGTTTTGCTTTCTTTGGCCACCTGTCTCTCGTTTTGAATTTTTGCTGTTTTTATTACATTTTTACAGATTTTATTAAGCTCTTTGTACTGTTTAAATGTTATAGCTGACCCATCAGATTTGTATTTTTTGAAGCCTATTTTTTTGTTGTTTATTGCTCTTTTAACATCATGTGTCAGCCATGTAGGATTTAGTTTTAATCGTTTATATTTGTTCCCCTTTGGTATATATTTAGATGTATAGTTATTTAGAGTTGATTTAAAGATGTCCCATTTACCTTCTGTATCAGTATTTGACAACACCTCCCCCCAGTCTATGTCCTGTAGTGCAGCCCTCAGCCCAGGGAAGTTTGCCTTTTTAAAGTTATATGTTTTTGCCTTCCCCGCCTGTCTTTGTTTTCTACATTTTAAGTCAAAAGTAACTACCGTATATACTCGAGTATAAGCCGAGTTTTTCAGCACGATTTTTCGTGCTGAAAACACCCCCCTCGGCTTATACTCGAGTGAACTCCCCCACCCGCAGTGGTCTTCAACATGCGGACCTCCAGAGGTTTCAAAACTACAACTCCCAGCAAGCCAGGGCAGCCATCGGCTGTCCGGGCTTGCTGGGAGTTGTAGTTTTGAAACCTCCGGAGGTCCGCAGGTTGAAGACCACTGCGGCCTTCAACATCATCCAGCCCCTCTCACCCCCTTTAGTTCTGAGTACTCACCTCCGCTCGGCGCTGGTCCGGTCCTGCAGGACTGTCCGGTAAGGAGGTGGTCCGGTGAGGAGGTGGTCCGGGCTGCTATCTTCACCGGGGAGGCCTCTTCTAAGCGCTTCGGGCCCGGCCTCAGAATAGTCACGTTGCCTTGACAACGACGCAGATGCGTCGTTGTCTAGGCAACGGCTCTATTCCGGGCCGGAAGCGCGGAGAAGAGGCGCCCCCGGTGAAGATAGCAGCCCGGACCACCTCCTCACCGGACCACCTCCTCACCGGACCACCTCCTTACCGGACAGCCCTGCAGGACCGGACCAGCGCCGAGCGGAGGTGAGTACTCAGAACTAAAGGGGGTGAGAGGGGGCTGGATGATGTTGAAGGCCGCAGTGGTCTTCAACCTGCGGACCTCCGGAGGTTTCAAAACTACAACTCCCAGCAAGCCCGGACAGCCGATGGCTGCCCGGGCTTGCTGGGAGTTGTAGTTTTGAAACCTCTGGAGGTCCGCATGTTGAAGGCCGCAGTGGTCTTCAACCTGCGGACCTCCGGAGGTTTCAAAACTACAACTCCCAGCAAGCCCGGACAGCCGATGGCTGCCCGGGCTTGCTGGGAGTTGTAGTTTTGAAACCTCTGGAGGTCCGCAGGTTGAAGACCACTGAGGGCGAATGATGAGAAGAGGATGATGAAGGGGGGGGGGTGTGGGGATGATGAAGGGGGGTGGGGATGATGAAGGGGGGGGGGGTGTGGGATGATTACAAGGGGATGATGAAGGGGGGATGTGTGGGATGATAAGGGGATGTGTGGGATGATGACAAGGGGATGATGAAGGGGGGATGTGTGGGATGATAAGGGGATGTGTGGGATGATGACAAGGGGATGATGAAGGGGGGATGTGTGGGATGATGACAAGGGGATGTGTGGGATGATGACAAGGGGATGATGAAGGGGGGATGTGTGGGATAAGGGGATGTGTGGGATGATGACAAGGGGATGATGAAGGGGGGATGTGTGGGATAAGGGGATGTGTGGGATGATGACAAGGGGATGATGAAGGGGGGATGTGTGGGATGATGACAAGGGGATGATGAAGGGGGGATGTGTGGGATGATAAGGGGATGTGTGGGATGATGACAAGGGGATGATGAAGGGGGGATGTGTGGGATGATGACAAGGGGATGATGAGGATGTTAATGACGGGTCTGGATGATGACAGGGGGGGATGAGGTATTTCCCACCCTAGGCTTATACTCGAGTCAATAACTTTTCCTGGGATTTTGGGTTGAAATTAGGGGTCTCGGCTTATACTCGGGTCGGCTTATACTCGAGTATATACGGTATATTGTGGTCGCTATTACCAAGGTTTTCCCGCACAGTTACATTACCAACCAGCTCTGCGTTGTTGTAAATGATCAGATCCAACAAGCAACAAGGCATCACTTCTTGTTGGGTCCTCCACAAACTGGCCCCTGTGTGTGTGTGTGTGTGTGTGGGGTGGGAGGGATTTATTATATCATATGAGGGGGGATTTATTATATAGTGTGGGGGTGGGGGGGATTTACTATATAATGTGAGGGGGGATTTATTATATAGTGTGTGTGTGTGTGTGTGTGGGGTGGGGGGGATTTATTAGATCATATGAGGGGGGATTTATTATATAGTGTGGGGGTGGGGGGGATTTATTATATAATGTGAGGGGGGATTTATTATATAGTGTGGGGGTGGGGGGATTTCTTATATAATGTGAGGGGGGATTTATTATATAGTGTGGCGGGGATTTATTATATAATGTGAGGGGGGATTTATTATATAGTGTGTGTGTGTGTGGGGGGGGGGGTGGGGGGGATTTATTATATAATGTGAGGGGGGATTTATAATATAGTGTGAGGGGGGGATTTATTATATAGTGTGGGGGGGATTTATTATATAATGTGAGGGGGGATTTATTATATAGTGTGTGTGGGTGTGTGTGTGTGGTGTGTGGGGTGGGGGGATTTATTATATAATGTGAGGGGGGATTTATTATATAGTGTGGGGGGATTTATTATATAATGTGAGGGGGATTTATTATATAGTGTGGGGGTGGGGGGGATTTATTATATAATGTGAGGGGGGATTATTATATAGTGTGGGGGGATTTATTATATAATGTGAGGGGGGATTTATTATAGAGTGTGTGTGTGTGGTGTGTGGGGGGGGGGGGGATTTATTATATCATATGAGGGGGGATTTATTATATAGTGTGGGGTGGGGGGGATTTATTATATAATGTGAGGGGGGATTTATTATATAGTGTGGGGGGGATTTATTATATAATGTGAGGGGGGGGATTTATTATATAGTGTGGTGTGTGTGGGGGGGGGGGGGGGTGGGGGGGGAGTTTATTATACAATCGTGAGGGGGATTTATTATATAGTGTGGGGGGATTTATTATATATGTGAGGGGGATTTATTATATAGTGTGTGTGTGTGTGGGGG
>NW_026608213.1:0-81410 GCF_029499605.1 Hyla sarda | reverse complement strand
TTCTGCTCAGGCAGAGAAGTGCTGATGCTCCTCATAAAGCTGTCGCTGCTGTGAAGGTTCTAGGTGACATCACAAATCCCTATGGTTACATACACAACAAAGCTGGGTTGTTGTTGTTTACACTCTGCAAGGCCTGTGGAAGTGAGTGACATCATAGCACTGTAGTTCTGAGGGTTCAAGATGGATGCAACAATCTCCTGTTGCTTCTATGAAGGCCGTAATAGACGACATCACCAAACAGCTCCATAGTCACATACACAGCAAAGGAGAGATGTTGTTTACACCTAGTGATGTCAGTGGTATTGAGTGACATCACAGCACAGTGCTAAGGCTCCTGGGCCTGGACACAGCAGCGGCTGCAATATCTCAACGGAGAATACGTTTATATCTATGTGTGTGTGTGCGCATATATATATATATATATATATATATATATATATATATATATATTTCTCCGCCGAAATCACTTTTAAACCCATTTCCACCTTTTTTTCCCTTCTCTTCCTCTTACTTTTTTTTCACGTTTTTTTACGTTTTTCTCCTTTTCGCCTCTTTTCTGGGCGTATTATTCTTCTTTTTCTTCTTTTTTTTCGTCTAATGCATACCCCATCAGTGCAGCAATGCTTATTCAATACCGCCAGCAGATGGAGACACTGGGGGATAATTTTTTTCTAAGGATTTATACTGATTTTTCCTGTCTGAATTTGTCGCACAGAAAGTTGCAGGCCAAATATGTGTGACATTTCTGCGACTTTAGCTTCTAGAGCATTTTTACAACATTATACATAGGTGCTGAATACATAAAAAGCGACTGTTCAGCGACAGACAAGTCGCATCGGCTGAAAGTAGGCCAGAATGTCAGTCCATGTTGGAGCAGGTTTAGATACAGTCTAAAGCATAGATCTCAAAGTCTGTGCACAGAATTTAGCAAGGGCCTCGCACCTTCTGATGCATCAGGTAGGTGCACAATAGCATAGCCTAACCCTCTGTACTTTGGTCTATATTGATGCGGGACATAGGCAGCCAGCTGATGACCAATCCATTAGTGCAATGGATGGCTGGAAGCATTTGTCTTTGCCTTTGCAATACCACAGAAGCAATGCATGGTCAATGTACAGCAATGACACACCTGTGTGAACAGCCAGGAGACCCCCCCCCCCCCCCCCCCATGTTATGTTACATAGTTACATAGTTAGTACGGTCGAAAAAAGACATATGTCCATCACGTTCAACCAGGGAATTAAGGGGTAGGGGTGTGGCGCGATATTGGGGAAGGGATGAGATTTTATATTTCTAAGCATTAATCTTATTTTGTCAATTAGGAACATTCAGCACCCACCCGCTATCAAGGCAGCTGCCTATCATGTCATGCCCTACCTGCACAGGTGTGCTGGCTACTCAAATGATCCAATTAAGGAGGCCATTTAGTCAGCAGCAGCAGAAGTCCTGTGCCTGGACGCTCCAACAGGGGCCAGACACAAGCAGAAGCAGAAGCAGCAGAAGCAGCAGCAGCACCACCTTTTGTTTTTTGGCTGCAGCAGCAGCAAGGCCCACAGGGCTGGCTAGCTGGCTAGCCAGCAAGCAGGTAGCAATGAAAGTAGGAATCTTTCTTTTTAACCCTGTAAGGGGGTGGTGCACTGTACCCGAAGATACTGCCATATCGGGTCAATGCATAGGGCGACGGAAGCAAGCTTCGAAATCGGCCCCCGTTCTCAAAAATCCATTTAATATATGGTCCCCAGATAGGGGACGTATCAGATATTAAACTGATAAGAACAGATACTACACTTGATCTTAGCCAAAAGGCCGAGAAGCGATAACCGTGAAAGGGGCGGGCCCAACAAGGTCCCCTTCATGGGCACTATCACTGCTTGCTGTCAGGGAGGCTGCCAGACAATTTTCCATGCACACTCTGGGCTGGGGGGCAGTCAACCACCAGTACACACAGCAGAACCTAAACCCATACCATTATTGCTAAGCAGCAAGACAGGGGCCCATTGCACTCCCACGGGGCCTTTTTAAATGCAATCCATAACCCGGATTTGCCAGGAACCCTTCTTACTCCTCCTACTTGCATGTGACACTGGGCTTAGGATCTGCATAGGAAACACACACACAAGCACACACCTACCTTTGTTGCCTGCAGATGCCTCCTTGGCTGTCCCCAAACGGTATCAAACCAACACCCACGGGAAGCTGTAAGCATAGAGGACATGCCTGCACCCCATTGGACTTACCTGTGTGGGTTAAATCCGGGTTATTTGACAACCTATGGCGGTGATGGTTCTGCTCAGGCAGAGAAGTGCTGATGCTCCTCATAAAGCTGTCGCTGCTGTGAAGGTTCTAGGTGACATCACAAATCCCTATGGTTACATACACAACAAAGCTGGGTTGTTGTTGTTTACACTCTGCAAGGCCTGTGGAAGTGAGTGACATCATAGCACTGTAGTTCTGAGGGTTCAAGATGGATGCAACAATCTCCTGTTGCTTCTATGAAGGCCGTAATAGACGACATCACCAAACAGCTCCATAGTCACATACACAGCAAAGGAGAGATGTTGTTTACACCTAGTGATGTCAGTGGTATTGAGTGACATCACAGCACAGTGCTAAGGCTCCTGGGCCTGGACACAGCAGCGGCTGCAATATCTCAACGGAGAATACGTTTATATCTATGTGTGTGTGTGCGCATATATATATATATATATATATATATATATATATTTCTCCGCCGAAATCACTTTTAAACCCATTTCCACCTTTTTTTCCCTTCTCTTCCTCTTACTTTTTTTTCACGTTTTTTTACGTTTTTCTCCTTTTCGCCTCTTTTCTGGGCGTATTATTCTTCTTTTTCTTCTTTTTTTTCGTCTAATGCATACCCCATCAGTGCAGCAATGCTTATTCAATACCGCCAGCAGATGGAGACACTGGGGGATAATTTTCTAAGGATTTATACTGATTTGTCCTGTCTGAATTTGTCGCACAGAAAGTTGCAGGCCAAATATGTGTGACATTTCTGCGACTTTAGCTTCTAGAGCATTTTTACAACATTATACATAGGTGCTGAATACATAAAAAGCGACTGTTCAGCGACAGACAAGTCGCATCGGCTGAAAGTAGGCCAGAATGTCAGTCCATGTTGGAGCAGGTTTAGATACAGTCTAAAGCATAGATCTCAAAGTCTGTGCACAGAATTTAGCAAGGGCCTCGCACCTTCTGATGCATCAGGTAGGTGCACAATAGCATAGCCTAACCCTCTGTACTTTGGTCTATATTGATGCGGGACATAGACAGCCAGCTGATGACCAATCCATTAGTGCAATGGATGGCTGGAAGCATTTGTCTTTGCCTTTGCAATACCACAGAAGCAATGCATGGTCAATGTACAGCAATGACACACCTGTGTGAACAGCCAGGAGACCCCCCCCCCCCCCCCCCCATGTTATGTTACATAGTTACATAGTTAGTACGGTCGAAAAAAGACATATGTCCATCACGTTCAACCAGGGAATTAAGGGGTAGGGGTGTGGCGCGATATTGGGGAAGGGATGAGATTTTATATTTCTTCATAAGCATTAATCTTATTTTGTCAATTAGGAACATTCAGCACCCACCCGCTATCAAGGCAGCTGCCTATCATGTCATGCCCTACCTGCACAGGTGTGCTGGCTACTCAAATGATCCAATTAAGGAGGCCATTTAGTCAGCAGCAGCAGAAGTCCTGTGCCTGGACGCTCCAACAGGGGCCAGACACAAGCAGAAGCAGAAGCAGCAGCAGCACCACCTTTTGTTTTTTGGCTGCAGCAGCAGCAAGGCCCACAGGGCTGGCTAGCTGGCTAGCCAGCAAGCAGGTAGCAATGAAAGTAGGAATCTTTCTTTTTAACCCTGTAAGGGGGTGGTGCACTGTACCCGAAGATACTGCCATATCGGGTCAATGCATAGGGCGACGGAAGCAAGCTTCGAAATCGGCCCCCGTTCTCAAAAATCCATTTAATATATGGTCCCCAGATAGGGGACGTATCAGATATTAAACTGATAAGAACAGATACTACACTTGATCTTAGCCAAAAGGCCGAGAAGCGATAACCGTGAAAGGGGCGGGCCCAACAAGGTCCCCTTCATGGGCACTATCACTGCTTGCTGTCAGGGAGGCTGCCAGACAATTTTCCATGCACACTCTGGGCTGGGGGGCAGTCAACCACCAGTACACACAGCAGAACCTAAACCCATACCATTATTGCTAAGCAGCAAGACAGGGGCCCATTGCACTCCCACGGGGCCTTTTTAAATGCAATCCATAACCCGGATTTGCCAGGAACCCTTCTTACTCCTCCTACTTGCATGTGACACTGGGCTTAGGATCTGCATAGGAAACACACACACAAGCACACACCTACCTTTGTTGCCTGCAGATGCCTCCTTGGCTGTCCCCAAACGGTATCAAACCAACACCCACGGGAAGCTGTAAGCATAGAGGACATGCCTGCACCCCATTGGACTTACCTGTGTGGGTTAAATCCGGGTTATTTGACAACCTATGGCGGTGATGGTTCTGCTCAGGCAGAGCAGTGCTGATGCTCCTCATAAAGCTGTCGCTGCTGTGAAGGTTCTAGGTGACATCACAAATCCCTATGGTTACATACACAACAAAGCTGGGTTGTTGTTGTTTACACTCTGCAAGGCCTGTGGAAGTGAGTGACATCATAGCACTGTAGTTCTGAGGGTTCAAGATGGATGCAACAATCTCCTGTTGCTTCTATGAAGGCCGTAATAGACGACATCACCAAACAGCTCCATAGTCACATACACAGCAAAGGAGAGATGTTGTTTACACCTAGTGATGTCAGTGGTATTGAGTGACATCACAGCACAGTGCTAAGGCTCCTGGGCCTGGACACAGCAGCGGCTGCAATATCTCAACGGAGAATACGTTTATATCTATGTGTGTGTGTGCGCATATATATATATATATATATATATATATATATATATATATTTCTCCGCCGAAATCACTTTTAAACCCATTTCCACCTTTTTTTCCCTTCTCTTCCTCTTACTTTTTTTTCACGTTTTTTTACGTTTTTCTCCTTTTCGCCTCTTTTCTGGGCGTATTATTCTTCTTTTTCTTCTTTTTTTTCGTCTAATGCATACCCCATCAGTGCAGCAATGCTTATTCAATACCGCCAGCAGATGGAGACACTGGGGGATAATTTTCTAAGGATTTATACTGATTTTTCCTGTCTGAATTTGTCGCACAGAAAGTTGCAGGCCAAATATGTGTGACATTTCTGCGACTTTAGCTTCTAGAGCATTTTTACAACATTATACATAGGTGCTGAATACATAAAAAGCGACTGTTCAGCGACAGACAAGTCGCATCGGCTGAAAGTAGGCCAGAATGTCAGTCCATGTTGGAGCAGGTTTAGATACAGTCTAAAGCATAGATCTCAAAGTCTGTGCACAGAATTTAGCAAGGGCCTCGCACCTTCTGATGCATCAGGTAGGTGCACAATAGCATAGCCTAACCCTCTGTACTTTGGTCTATATTGATGCGGGACATAGACAGCCAGCTGATGACCAATCCATTAGTGCAATGGATGGCTGGAAGCATTTGTCTTTGCCTTTGCAATACCACAGAAGCAATGCATGGTCAATGTACAGCAATGACACACCTGTGTGAACAGCCAGGAGACCCCCCCCCCCCCCCCCATGTTATGTTACATAGTTACATAGTTAGTACGGTCGAAAAAAGACATATGTCCATCACGTTCAACCAGGGAATTAAGGGGTAGGGGTGTGGCGCGATATTGGGGAAGGGATGAGATTTTATATTTCTTCATAAGCATTAATCTTATTTTGTCAATTAGGAACATTCAGCACCCACCCGCTATCAAGGCAGCTGCCTATCATGTCATGCCCTACCTGCACAGGTGTGCTGGCTACTCAAATGATCCAATTAAGGAGGCCATTTAGTCAGCAGCAGCAGAAGTCCTGTGCCTGGACGCTCCAACAGGGGCCAGACACAAGCAGAAGCAGAAGCAGCAGAAGCAGCAGCAGCACCACCTTTTGTTTTTTGGCTGCAGCAGCAGCAAGGCCCACAGGGCTGGCTAGCTGGCTAGCCAGCAAGCAGGTAGCAATGAAAGTAGGAATCTTTCTTTTTAACCCTGTAAGGGGGTGGTGCACTGTACCCGAAGATACTGCCATATCGGGTCAATGCATAGGGCGACGGAAGCAAGCTTCGAAATCGGCCCCCGTTCTCAAAAATCCATTTAATATATGGTCCCCAGATAGGGGACGTATCAGATATTAAACTGATAAGAACAGATACTACACTTGATCTTAGCCAAAAGGCCGAGAAGCGATAACCGTGAAAGGGGCGGGCCCAACAAGGTCCCCTTCATGGGCACTATCACTGCTTGCTGTCAGGGAGGCTGCCAGACAATTTTCCATGCACACTCTGGGCTGGGGGGCAGTCAACCACCAGTACACACAGCAGAACCTAAACCCATACCATTATTGCTAAGCAGCAAGACAGGGGCCCATTGCACTCCCACGGGGCCTTTTTAAATGCAATCCATAACCCGGATTTGCCAGGAACCCTTCTTACTCCTCCTACTTGCATGTGACACTGGGCTTAGGATCTGCATAGGAAACACACACACAAGCACACACCTACCTTTGTTGCCTGCAGATGCCTCCTTGGCTGTCCCCAAACGGTATCAAACCAACACCCACGGGAAGCTGTAAGCATAGAGGACATGCCTGCACCCCATTGGACTTACCTGTGTGGGTTAAATCCGGGTTATTTGACAACCTATGGCGGTGATGGTTCTGCTCAGGCAGAGCAGTGCTGATGCTCCTCATAAAGCTGTCGCTGCTGTGAAGGTTCTAGGTGACATCACAAATCCCTTTGGTTACATACACAACAAAGCTGGGTTGTTGTTGTTTACACTCTGCAAGGCCTGTGGAAGTGAGTGACATCATAGCACTGTAGTTCTGAGGGTTCAAGATGGATGCAACAATCTCCTGTTGCTTCTATGAAGGCCGTAATAGACGACATCACCAAACAGCTCCATAGTCACATACACAGCAAAGGAGAGATGTTGTTTACACCTAGTGATGTCAGTGGTATTGAGTGACATCACAGCACAGTGCTAAGGCTCCTGGGCCTGGACACAGCAGCGGCTGCAATATCTCAACGGAGAATACGTTTATATCTATGTGTGTGTGTGCGCATATATATATATATATATATATATATATTAATCCGCCGAAATCACTTTTAAACCCATTTCCACCTTTTTTTCCCTTCTCTTCCTCTTACTTTTTTTTCACGTTTTTTTACGTTTTTCTCCTTTTCGCCTCTTTTCTGGGCGTATTATTCTTCTTTTTCTTCTTTTTTTTCGTCTAATGCATACCCCATCAGTGCAGCAATGCTTATTCAATACCGCCAGCAGATGGAGACACTGGGGGATAATTTTCTAAGGATTTATACTGATTTTTCCTGTCTGAATTTGTCGCACAGAAAGTTGCAGGCCAAATATGTGTGACATTTCTGCGACTTTAGCTTCTAGAGCATTTTTACAACATTATACATAGGTGCTGAATACATAAAAAGCGACTGTTCAGCGACAGACAAGTCGCATCGGCTGAAAGTAGGCCAGAATGTCAGTCCATGTTGGAGCAGGTTTAGATACAGTCTAAAGCATAGATCTCAAAGTCTGTGCACAGAATTTAGCAAGGGCCTCGCACCTTCTGATGCATCAGGTAGGTGCACAATAGCATAGCCTAACCCTCTGTACTTTGGTCTATATTGATGCGGGACATAGGCAGCCAGCTGATGACCAATCCATTAGTGCAATGGATGGCTGGAAGCATTTGTCTTTGCCTTTGCAATACCACAGAAGCAATGCATGGTCAATGTACAGCAATGACACACCTGTGTGAACAGCCAGGAGACCCCCCCCCCCCCCCCATGTTATGTTACATAGTTACATAGTTAGTACGGTCGAAAAAAGACATATGTCCATCACGTTCAACCAGGGAATTAAGGGGTAGGGGTGTGGCGCGATATTGGGGAAGGGATGAGATTTTATATTTCTTCATAAGCATTAATCTTATTTTGTCAATTAGGAACATTCAGCACCCACCCGCTATCAAGGCAGCTGCCTATCATGTCATGCCCTACCTGCACAGGTGTGCTGGCTACTCAAATGATCCAATTAAGGAGGCCATTTAGTCAGCAGCAGCAGAAGTCCTGTGCCTGGACGCTCCAACAGGGGCCAGACACAAGCAGAAGCAGAAGCAGCAGAAGCAGCAGCAGCACCACCTTTTGTTTTTTGGCTGCAGCAGCAGCAAGGCCCACAGGGCTGGCTAGCTGGCTAGCCAGCAAGCAGGTAGCAATGAAAGTAGGAATCTTTCTTTTTAACCCTGTAAGGGGGTGGTGCACTGTACCCGAAGATACTGCCATATCGGGTCAATGCATAGGGCGACGGAAGCAAGCTTCGAAATCGGCCCCCGTTCTCAAAAATCCATTTAATATATGGTCCCCAGATAGGGGACGTATCAGATATTAAACTGATAAGAACAGATTTTTTTTTTTTTTTTTTTTTTTTTAATAAACCTTCAGGTTTAGACTAAACACCACTTAGATAACGCGTCATTTTTGACTCATGGTGAAGTCTAACTCATCATTAGGTCATTCTTTATTTGTTCAAAGCAAATTCAAAACAAATTCAAATACCATCACCATTACACCCTTACAACATGTCTCCACTTCAAAAATTTCCATATCCCCTCTGCATCTATTTCACCTAATTTCTTTTTATCATGTAAATAAACGGTGTACAACCTATCCAGAATCATTCTTAAACTTCCTTCCACAGTCACATCTTTTCTCTTAAACACATATAAATTTCTAACATCCCACAAGACTTCCTTCACAATCGCCAACAACACAAACAACACTCTTTCATTCTTTCTTCCAATCATACTAAGACCAAACATCACAACCTCATATGACAACCTATTTATCCCAGTCAACTCCTTACACAACGGACCTATCCCTCTCCATACATTCTGAGCCATGTCACAATTCCAAATCACATGCATCACACTTTCAACCCCACTACAATCTTCCCTCGGACATATTTCACTCCTTCCAATACCTCTATTCCTTTGGAACTCTCTTACTGGTAAGGCTCCATGCAAACACTGCCATCCTATCTCTCTCTGTCTATTTGATATTCCATCTGTCATTAAACTCTTCCACACCTTAGACACATCCTGGCCTCTTACCATATTAATCGGACACTCCACCTCACTTGCGGCGACATACCCAAACACATTCTTCTTACTTTCAAACAACTCCTTTCTCACACCAATCAACCTATAACTCTCCAAAAACTTTTCCACATACAAATACCAACTCGGGCACACAAAAGCATAAGGCACTCTCAAATCTCTCTCCAGCCAACCTAATTTGCATAACACACGCCCACCTAAATATCTCAACATACATGCAAAATTCTTTTCTCCTCTCATCATCCTTCTAACCGCAAACACCACATTCACCCCCAAATACACATCTAGATTTGGAAATCCCATTCCACCCTTACTACCATCCTTCATCACAACTTCTCTCCTCACTCTTTCCACTTTTGTACCCCAAAAAAACACAAACAAAATTCTTTTTAACTTCCTTAAAACCATATAACTTGGCGGAAACACTATTGCCACATACAATAAAATAGGCAATATTACACTTTTCACAACCAGCACTTTCCCAACCATAGACAAATCTCTCAACCTCCAAAGACTCAATTTTTTGGACACTCTCTTCTCTACATCATCCCAACTTTCTCTCCCATCCAATCTTTCATCCATTTTAACACCTAAAACCTGAATACCACCTTCAATATTCTTCATACCCACATCCTCACTTCCTTGCATACTACCAAAACATTTATACTCACTTTTGTCCCAATTCACCTTAAACCCAGACGCTCCACAAAACAATCCAACTAGTAACTTTGCCCTTCTCATAACAGCCACAGACTCTCCCAAAATACACACATCATCCATGTAGGCCAAAACTTTGACTTCTCTCCCACCACTCCCTGGAATTTTTAACCCTCTAACACACTTATCCCGCCGCAACATCTCTAATAATGGCTCCATAGCACATATAAAAGCCATAGGGGACAACGGACAACCCTGCCTTACACCAGAACATACTTTCACCTTCTCAGACATCCAACCATTTATCAAAACCTTACTATATACTCCATCATACAGCATCCTTACAACATTTACAAAATCACCCGGGAATCCCATTCTCACTAATACTCTAAACAAAAACCTATGTGACAGACGATCAAACGCCTTTTCAAAATCTATCGACATCACTCTAACCTCCTGTTTCCTACTCATACTATCCCATAACAAATCTCTCAACAAACACAAATTTTCATTTATTCTTCTCCCAGGCACTCCACACACTTGTTCTTCTCCAATCACCTGCTCAACCACATCTCTCATCCTATTTGTAATTATTTTAGCAAACACCTTATAATCTACATTCAACAAAGTTATCGGCCTCCAATTCCTCACATCATTCACATCACCTTTCTTATAAATCAACACAACCACTCCACTCTTCATACTTTCCACCATTCTCTCATTCCTCCACATATACCTATACACTTCCACCAAATCATCCTTCACAACATCCCAAATCCAAGCATAAAATTCAACAGGCAACCCATCCTCTCCAGGCGTTTTATTTCTTGACATACTATCCACAGTCCTCTTCACTTCCTCCTCTCCAATCTCTCTCATCAGAGTCCCATATTCACTACCATCCACCCTCTTATCAAGCACTCTCAACACTTCATCCTGCAAGTCCTCTTCACAATCTTTTACCGCATACAACTCTTCATAAAAATTTTTAACCACTCCCAATACAGCTTTACCTTTAACCAGACAGCCATCATCATCATACACTCTTACCATATCCTCTCTCTTCCCAATAGCTTTTTTAAAGAAATATCTCGAACATTTCTCATCTTTCTCTAACTTATCAAGTTTTGCTTGATACATCAACTCTTTACCTTTCTCATTCAACCAATTTTTTAGATCACTCTTCACAACCTCAATCTGCTCACCCACACTCCAGCCATACTTCTTTAACTTATTGAGAAACACCAATCTTTTATTCAGCCATTCATACTTCTTCTTCCTCCCAGCATTCCGCTTATATCCCTCTCTTTTAAAGAAAACTTTTGTTTGACCCTTAACCCATTCCCACCAACACAATATATCAGGAAAATCATTCTTTTTCTTACACCAACCCCTATACTTATTAACATATCTATCATACACTCCTTCCACTTCCAACAATTTAACATTTAATTTCCATACACCCCTCCCACTCACACAATCTGCATCCAATACTAACTCACAACACACATACTCATGATCTGAATATCCTACTTTTTCTTGCATATAATTCTTACATAACACACCCTTAGACACAAAACACATATCAAGTCTGGAACTATGACTTCCACTATCAGAATAATATGTATCTAACAAAGGACACACTCCACACGCTTCAGCCACATCCTTTAACTTAAAGTCACACACCATACTTTTAAGAATATTCCCAGATACATCCACATTCCCCTTAATTTCACAGTTGAAATCCCCCACCCACACCAAAGGTATTTTACCCGGCAGAAACCTCTTAATTACCTCCAACAACCCCACCCGCTCCTCCCTCCTTACCGGCGCATACACATTTATCAACCTAAATTTAACCCCCTGCACCTTAACCTCCACCATGATACACCTCCCCTCCTCTATTACCGCATAACTACAAACTTCAAACTTAAAGCTCTTAAAAAGCACCCCTACCCCATCATTCCTATTATGCCCAGACACCGACCAAACAGCAGGACCATAAGCCCATTCTCCCTTCCCCGGAATATCATTTAGCCCACATTCCTGCAAACAAATAATGTCCGCTTTTTTCCCTGCCAAGTCCTCCAAAATTACTGTCCTTCTGACTTTACTTCTAAAGACTCTAACGTTTATAGAACCGACTAAAAAAGACATACCACCATCTTAACAACCCTAAGGAAGAATTTGACAGAAAAGAAGAAAGTTATTTAGGTAGCTTTCCTCAGCGGTGTGGGAGAAGCTTCTCCCGCAGAGCACGCATCCATGTCGCTCTCAGATAGCGGTTGATACCGATTGTCCGTAGCCACCAGCGTCGACTCCATCTGTCCACCAGAAAGCTTCCTGGCCGTCTTCTTGGGGGGACGAAAAAGATCAAAGTCATCCTCTCTCTCTCTATGTCTCTCCTCACGGTCTTCACCCTCAGAAGAAGACCACTCTTCAATTTGCGGCGACTCCTCAGCCGGGGGACTGGGAGCATCCTCAATCTCCCCTTCTTCCACTTGCACCGCCATTTGCTCCTCCTCCACCACCACTTGCTCCTCCACCACCTTCACTTGCTCCTCTACCACCACAGGACTCTGTACCTCTCCAATAATAACGCTCTCTCTTGCAGGAACCACTGCAGCCGCAGCTGCAGCTGCCCTCCTCCTCTCCACCATTTCCTCTTCCATTCTCCTCTCCTCCTCCCTCCTCTTCAACACTGGACAGTTCTTGTACACATGGCCAGCTTCCCCACATAGGTCACAGGTCCTCGGGTGTGGACATGCACCCGCCTCATGCCCCGGTTGCTTACAGTTCCTGCATTTCTTACTGCCAGGGCAGGCCTCCTTCACATGTCCAAACAATAGACAATTTCTACAGAAAGATGGCTGTCCGTAGTAATAGAGATAACCTCTGAAACCAGCAATGGTAAAGTTCGCCGGAGGGTGCTTAACGCCTCCAATGCAATCTCCATCAAGCCGCAACTTCACAAAGAACTTATACGTGCCATTAAATACACCAATGCTGCTTGTCTGCTTAGTACCACCAGCAATAGACTCACAATAGATGCTCAAGAAGTTCTTAATCATAGAGACATCAACAAACGGATTGTACATGTGGATAAACAAAGTCTTTGTCCCCATTTCAAAAAGGGGATAAAAGGACACATCCCGCAAAACCTCACTTCCACTGTTCCGTTTTAAGCACTCATAAAAGTTCTGGCAGTCAGCATCATATAAGAAGGACACGTCATAAATACCTTGGCGCTTGTTCTCCTGGACACAAAAGAGGTCGCTCAAGGAAAATCCTGCCAGTCGCTCCACAATGGTATGGCCGATGTATTCAATGCTGTTTCTTAGACGATCCGTGGTTAGCACCTTGATGCGTACGGTCTTCTCCACTGCAGACATGTTGGATCCAGCCATCTTTCCAAATCTGTCGGTAACGAGTACCACAGTCTTGATCACCTACGCAGCTAGTCGCGGCGCAGTTCACTCGCACCCTCAGCGCCGATCGAGGCAATAAACCCCGATCTTAGCCAAAAGGCCGAGAAGCGATAACCGTGAAAGGGGCGGGCCCAACAAGGTCCCCTTCATGGGCACTATCACTGCTTGCTGTCAGGGAGGCTGCCAGACAATTTTCCATGCACACTCTGGGCTGGGGGGCAGTCAACCACCAGTACACACAGCAGAACCTAAACCCATACCATTATTGCTAAGCAGCAAGACAGGGGCCCATTGCACTCCCACGGGGCCTTTTTAAATGCAATCCATAACCCGGATTTGCCAGGAACCCTTCTTACTCCTCCTACTTGCATGTGACACTGGGCTTAGGATCTGCATAGGAAACACACACACAAGCACACACCTACCTTTGTTGCCTGCAGATGCCTCCTTGGCTGTCCCCAAACGGTATCAAACCAACACCCACGGGAAGCTGTAAGCATAGAGGACATGCCTGCACCCCATTGGACTTACCTGTGTGGGTTAAATCCGGGTTATTTGACAACCTATGGCGGTGATGGTTCTGCTCAGGCAGAGCAGTGCTGATGCTCCTCATAAAGCTGTCGCTGCTGTGAAGGTTCTAGGTGACATCACAAATCCCTATGGTTACATACACAACAAAGCTGGGTTGTTGTTGTTTACACTCTGCAAGGCCTGTGGAAGTGAGTGACATCATAGCACTGTAGTTCTGAGGGTTCAAGATGGATGCAACAATCTCCTGTTGCTTCTATGAAGGCCGTAATAGACGACATCACCAAACAGCTCCATAGTCACATACACAGCAAAGGAGAGATGTTGTTTACACCTAGTGATGTCAGTGGTATTGAGTGACATCACAGCACAGTGCTAAGGCTCCTGGGCCTGGACACAGCAGCGGCTGCAATATCTCAACGGAGAATACGTTTATATCTATGTGTGTGTGTGCGCATATATATATATATATATATATATATATATATATATATATATATATATTTCTCCGCCGAAATCACTTTTAAACCCATTTCCACCTTTTTTTCCCTTCTCTTCCTCTTACTTTTTTTTCACGTTTTTTTACGTTTTTCTCCTTTTCGCCTCTTTTCTGGGCGTATTATTCTTCTTTTTCTTCTTTTTTTTCGTCTAATGCATACCCCATCAGTGCAGCAATGCTTATTCAATACCGCCAGCAGATGGAGACACTGGGGGATAATTTTCTAAGGATTTATACTGATTTTTCCTGTCTGAATTTGTCGCACAGAAAGTTGCAGGCCAAATATGTGTGACATTTCTGCGACTTTAGCTTCTAGAGCATTTTTACAACATTATACATAGGTGCTGAATACATAAAAAGCGACTGTTCAGCGACAGACAAGTCGCATCGGCTGAAAGTAGGCCAGAATGTCAGTCCATGTTGGAGCAGGTTTAGATACAGTCTAAAGCATAGATCTCAAAGTCTGTGCACAGAATTTAGCAAGGGCCTCGCACCTTCTGATGCATCAGGTAGGTGCACAATAGCATAGCCTAACCCTCTGTACTTTGGTCTATATTGATGCGGGACATAGACAGCCAGCTGATGACCAATCCATTAGTGCAATGGATGGCTGGAAGCATTTGTCTTTGCCTTTGCAATACCACAGAAGCAATGCATGGTCAATGTACAGCAATGACACACCTGTGTGAACAGCCAGGAGACCCCCCCCCCCCCCCCCCCATGTTATGTTACATAGTTACATAGTTAGTACGGTCGAAAAAAGACATATGTCCATCACGTTCAACCAGGGAATTAAGGGGTAGGGGTGTGGCGCGATATTGGGGAAGGGATGAGATTTTATATTTCTTCATAAGCATTAATCTTATTTTGTCAATTAGGAACATTCAGCACCCACCCGCTATCAAGGCAGCTGCCTATCATGTCATGCCCTACCTGCACAGGTGTGCTGGCTACTCAAATGATCCAATTAAGGAGGCCATTTAGTCAGCAGCAGCAGAAGTCCTGTGCCTGGACGCTCCAACAGGGGCCAGACACAAGCAGAAGCAGAAGCAGCAGAAGCAGCAGCAGCACCACCTTTTGTTTTTTGGCTGCAGCAGCAGCAAGGCCCACAGGGCTGGCTAGCTGGCTAGCCAGCAAGCAGGTAGCAATGAAAGTAGGAATCTTTCTTTTTAACCCTGTAAGGGGGTGGTGCACTGTACCCGAAGATACTGCCATATCGGGTCAATGCATAGGGCGACGGAAGCAAGCTTCGAAATCGGCCCCCGTTCTCAAAAATCCATTTAATATATGGTCCCCAGATAGGGGACGTATCAGATATTAAACTGATAAGAACAGATTTTTTTTTTTTTTTTTTTTCCTCAGTTACAGACTTGTTCAAGCGATCATCAGGTCACCTACCAAAACTCATCACTTCTAAACAAAGTCTGAAAAAACATCATGCGGAAAAATATCTCAATAAGAAAACTATAAGAGAAGCACAAATTCAAAACCTTGATCAGGATACTTACAACTTTCTCCATTCCTTGTATCTCCAAATCTTTTCAGCCTCTTCCTCTCCCATTCTCTTCTTGTCAAATAGAAAAATAATAAACAACCTTCCAAAAAAAAGTCTCTTCAACTCCCTTGGAGAAATACACACATTTTTAAAAACAAGCAGGTTTCTAGAATCCCATAAAACTTCTTTAAAAACAGAAAATACAATCCAGCTTTCACGAGTGTCCTCTCTCCTGCTAAAATCCTGACCAATAAAAATCTTCTCAAAATTAAAATCAACATATCCCGTGATTGCAGAAAAAAACCTCTGTAGAAGCATAAAAAATTCTCTTGCATAAAAACAGTTCCAAAATAAGTGCACTGTATCCTCCCTGCCTCCACAACCCTCTCTTGGACATTTCTCACTCACTCTTATTCCTCGTCCATTCAGGAAAGCTCTGGTTGGGAGGCAGCCATGAAAAGTCATCCAGTTTACATCTCTCTGTCTATTCGATAATCCTCTAACATTAAAAAGATTCCAGATCTTCACAGACTGAGCAGTAGTGCAGAATGGTACTTCATATAATCTCTCATTTTTTCTTATTTCATTTTCAATTTTCTTTTTCTCAGGTTTTCCCAGGGAACTCAAACCAAATTGATCACTGAAAGACCTGAGAACCACATAGAAGGTAGGTATAACTTGCGCTATTGGTCTCCTCAGATCCTTCTCACACCAGCCCCATTTGGAAAACAACCATCCTGCCAAATACCTGCTCATGTCTGCCACCCAATTATTGCACTGAGACACTTTATAAATTAAAAGAAAGTAATGAGTCTTTAAAAACAGATTAATATCCGGGAAATTATATCCGCCTTTCTTCACGCTCTTCATCACTTCCTCCCTCTTCATCTTTTCCATCTTTGAACCCCAGAAAAAAATAAACAACTTCCTTGTCATCCTTCTGGTCCATAATTTGCCGGGTGGGAAAACCATTGCAGTATATAATAGTAGTGGCAAAATGACTGCCTTTAAAATCAGAACTTTACCTTTAAGAGACAAGTTTCTCAATTTCCAAAAAGATAATTTCTTCTCTATCTTCTCCTCCAACTTCTCATAACTTTTCCCTCCTTTTAGATTTTTTTCAAAAACAACCCCTAACACTTCAATATCTTCCTTCTCATCCACGCCATCCACCACCACTTTTCCTTGCTTTCCAAAATTACTCAATTGGCACTTCCCCCAATTGACTTTCATACCAGCAATACAACAAAAAATCTTTACATGCAAATTCACTCTGTTAAGATCAGCTTGGGAAGTGCAAGTAAAAACCACATCATCCATGTAACTTAAAACCTTCAAATTCCTTCCATTACTTCCCGGGATAAAAACACCACTCACACATTTGTCCTTCTGTACATTTTTGAGCAAGGCCTCAATGACACAAATGAATAAAATTGGGGAGAGTGGGCATCCCTGTCGTACTCCTGATAAAATATTAAAACCCGGCCCCACATGTCCATTGACTAAAATCTGACTTGTTGCCCCATAATAAAAACTTTTAATCACAAACAGTAGCTTCTCAGGAATACCCATATGCTTTAAAACCATAAACATAAAATCATGAGCAACTCTGTCATAAGCTTTTTCAAAATCAATGGATTCCACAAAAAGTGCATTCTTATTAAAATTACTAGAATAAATAGAGTCTCTTAAAACTAATAAATTATCAGTTATTCTCCTATTTGGCACTGCACAAACTTGGTATTCTCCAACAAGGTGCTCAACTATGTCACTCATCCTGTTCGCCACAATCTTTGCAATGATCTTATAATCTGTATTCAATAATGTGATCGGCCTCCAGTTTTTCAAATCTCTTTCATCACCTTTCTTATGTATCAAGGTAATAACTCCTTTCTTCATAGACTCCGCTAAAATACCTGAGTTAAAAACATATTGCACCACCCGTGTAAAATCTTGCTTTAAAATATGCCAAAAAACTGAATAAAACTCAAAGGGGAGGCCATCACAGCCCGGTGTCTTCCCTTTCGCTGTCATGTCCAGAGCCTGCTTGATCTCCCCTTCACAAACTTCCTCAATTAAAAATGCACTTTTTCCTTCAGGGACATTATTCTCTAAAATATTACAATAATTATTCATCTCCGTCTCACTGGCTCTGCTCTTATTACTAAAAAGTGTTTCATAAAATCTGCCAATCTCCTTCACCATCTCATCACCAACAACTTCCCCTGTAGGAGTTAAAACAGACTTAAAAACACCCCTAGCATTAAAACATTTTTTAAAGAAATATCTTGTACATTGTTCATTTTCCTCCAAATGTTGAACTTTGGATTTAAAAACAATATTTCTACCTCTTTCCAACAACCTGTTCTTCATCTCAATTTTCACCTTCTCAATTTCCTCCTCCACCTCCACACCAACATGTTTAAACTTAAAGAGAGTTTCTAAACGTGAGATAAGCCTTTCATAACCCCTCCTCTTTTCTTGTGCCCTCCTTATGCAAATGAACTTAAAATACTTAGCAAACTCACTTTTTGCCCAATCCCACCAAGCTAAAACATTACTAAAAACAGATTGTTTAGAAGTACAAGATAAAAAAAAATCTTTAAAACCGGCCATTACTTCTTCATCTTCTAATAGACTTACATTTAATTTCCAGAGCCCTCTACCAAAATGAAAGGACTCTGCAATACTTATTTCTGCCGACACCATCTTATGATCTGAGAAAGTTGACATCATTTGATTGCACCGGACCACCTTAATCCCCTCAGAGACAAGAATGTAATCAATCCGGGATTTACAGCGGCCACTATCTGATATATAGGTGTATCTTTCATCAGTGCTAACCATCAGTCCCACATCAGAATAATGTAAGTCTTGAATAATTTGGTTTAAAACATTTGAAGTAATATCAGTTCTAACCTTAGCAGAGCTCTCACGATCATTGACGGATCTAATGCAGTTAAAATCACCAACAATAATAGTACCATCACGACCAGGAATAAAAAGTTTAAGAGACTCTAAAAATAACACACGTGCCTGTTTTTCTGCTGGCGCATATACATTAAAAACTCTCATTCTCTGGCCTAAAAACTCAAAATTTAAAACCATACAACGACCTGGTACTAAAACTTGGCAATTTAAAACTTTAATGTCCCTGTTACACAATAAAATCCCCACACCTTCATTTTTATTCTCTGTGCATGTAGACCAAAAAGACTGCCCTCTCTTCCATTCATCTACACAAGGTGCAGACTTAATTGCACACTCCTGTAAACAAAATATATCTCCCTTCACATTCTCCAAAAAATCAAAAACTGCTGCTCTTCTGATGGTTGTTCCTATACTCCGAACATTAAGAGTAGCCACAACCAATGCCATTAAAAAGGAAAGAAGGCAATCCATTTTCTTAACATCCATTTTAACTAGAAGTTAGTATTCTGACCTTCAACCTTCCTTAGCAGCATCCCATAGCAATCAGGCGACCCCACTTGAGAGTCCCTGTCCATCATTTCCTCACCTCCATACACAGGATCCGTCTGATCCCCTGACCAACTCCCTTTCTTACACCTTTTACTTTTACCTTGAAAGCCTCCATTTGCATCTTCATCTTCATCTTCCCCCTCCTCCTCCTCCTTCTCCTCCTCTTCAGATGTTACATTCTCCTCCCCACTAATCACCCTCTGCCCAGGTGTTAGGGATCTCCCACTCTCATTCTCCTGAAACTCCATCCCCTCCTCTTCCCCCACCACTGGGTTTGGGCATTCAAAATCCTCAATTGTTTCTTCACATGGGGGAACCTCCCTACACACAGTCTCCACACTCTCCACCACTTTCTCTTTTTTCCCTTTACGTGCTTTCTTCTTACTGACCTCAGTAAACTCTTCACCAACACCAGTCTCCTCACAATGCACACCAGTGGAGTCACCCTCCTCCCCTTTTCCAGATTTTTCCTGAGTATTCATGTGCTGCACTGTCACACCTGCTGCACTCCCTTTTACAGAGTTCTCGTCAATCACCTGAGTCACCTCAGCATTCACACCAAAAACACGTGGAAATGGCCTTTCTCCTCTTTCCTCTCTTCTATTTCCTGCTGCGTCAGCATAGCTCATTTTCTTTCTATACCATAAACTGCATCCTCTAGCCAAATGCTCCTCACTACCACAGATATCACACGTTTTCTTCTCAGTACATTCACCCGAGTTGTGACCTGATTTCCCACAATTCCTGCAGCATACTCCTTGCTCAGGGCAAGACTCCTGTACATGTCCATAAGCGTGACAACGTCTACAGTACTGCAACTGTCCTTCATAAAAACAAAAACCTCTTTCTCCTCCAATAGAAAATACCTGTGGTATACTCTTCCTTCCCTCTTCCATTCCTTCGTCCTTTTTAAATTTTACAACAAATTTCCTTTTACAATTAAAGTACCCATGTCTGTTCTTGAGTCTTCCAAGAAATTTAACTTCATCACAATATCGGTACAAAAAATTGGTCACCATCTCATCCGAAACCTTCGGGTTGTACATATGGACTATAACAACCTTAGACATATTCATGAATAATGGTTCCACTTTCACCTTACTCATTATAGCTGGCTCATTCCTCCTCTTCATCACTTCTAAGTCCATGTAGACCCTCTGGCAAACCTCAGAATCATAAAAGGTTATATCGTAAATCCCTTGCCTAGGGAAATCTTGCATAGCGATTACATGCCATACCTGAAGGTACTGGAGCTTGCGAAGAATCTCCAGCACAACTTGATCCAATCCAATCGTCCCCCGGTGTTCGCCAGGAACGTAAATCCGCATCGTATCCTCGAGTCCTCGAGTCCTCTCTCCGCTCATTTTTGCAGGTTAAGATACCCACTATCGCAACCCAGTAACAATCCAGGGCCCCCCGCAAAAGAGGGCCCCGATCACCACCCCTTCCGACTCCTACCCTGCCCGGTAAACCGCACAGGATCGAAGCCAAAAGGCCGAGAAGCGATAACCGTGAAAGGGGCGGGCCCAACAAGGTCCCCTTCATGGGCACTATCACTGCTTGCTGTCAGGGAGGCTGCCAGACAATTTTCCATGCACACTCTGGGCTGGGGGGCAGTCAACCACCAGTACACACAGCAGAACCTAAACCCATACCATTATTGCTAAGCAGCAAGACAGGGGCCCATTGCACTCCCACGGGGCCTTTTTAAATGCAATCCATAACCCGGATTTGCCAGGAACCCTTCTTACTCCTCCTACTTGCATGTGACACTGGGCTTAGGATCTGCATAGGAAACACACACACAAGCACACACCTACCTTTGTTGCCTGCAGATGCCTCCTTGGCTGTCCCCAAACGGTATCAAACCAACACCCACGGGAAGCTGTAAGCATAGAGGACATGCCTGCACCCCATTGGACTTACCTGTGTGGGTTAAATCCGGGTTATTTGACAACCTATGGCGGTGATGGTTCTGCTCAGGCAGAGCAGTGCTGATGCTCCTCATAAAGCTGTCGCTGCTGTGAAGGTTCTAGGTGACATCACAAATCCCTATGGTTACATACACAACAAAGCTGGGTTGTTGTTGTTTACACTCTGCAAGGCCTGTGGAAGTGAGTGACATCATAGCACTGTAGTTCTGAGGGTTCAAGATGGATGCAACAATCTCCTGTTGCTTCTATGAAGGCCGTAATAGACGACATCACCAAACAGCTCCATAGTCACATACACAGCAAAGGAGAGATGTTGTTTACACCTAGTGATGTCAGTGGTATTGAGTGACATCACAGCACAGTGCTAAGGCTCCTGGGGCTGGACACAGCAGCGGCTGCAATATCTCAACGGAGAATACGTTTATATCTATGTGTGTGTGTGCGCATATATATATATATATATATATATATATATATATATATATATTTCTCCGCCGAAATCACTTTTAAACCCATTTCCACCTTTTTTTCCCTTCTCTTCCTCTTACTTTTTTTTCACGTTTTTTTACGTTTTTCTCCTTTTCGCCTCTTTTCTGGGCGTATTATTCTTCTTTTTCTTCTTTTTTTTCGTCTAATGCATACCCCATCAGTGCAGCAATGCTTATTCAATACCGCCAGCAGATGGAGACACTGGGGGATAATTTTCTAAGGATTTATACTGATTTTTCCTGTCTGAATTTGTCGCACAGAAAGTTGCAGGCCAAATATGTGTGACATTTCTGCGACTTTAGCTTCTAGAGCATTTTTACAACATTATACATAGGTGCTGAATACATAAAAAGCGACTGTTCAGCGACAGACAAGTCGCATCGGCTGAAAGTAGGCCAGAATGTCAGTCCATGTTGGAGCAGGTTTAGATACAGTCTAAAGCATAGATCTCAAAGTCTGTGCACAGAATTTAGCAAGGGCCTCGCACCTTCTGATGCATCAGGTAGGTGCACAATAGCATAGCCTAACCCTCTGTACTTTGGTCTATATTGATGCGGGACATAGACAGCCAGCTGATGACCAATCCATTAGTGCAATGGATGGCTGGAAGCATTTGTCTTTGCCTTTGCAATACCACAGAAGCAATGCATGGTCAATGTACAGCAATGACACACCTGTGTGAACAGCCAGGAGACCCCCCCCCCCCCCCCCATGTTATGTTACATAGTTACATAGTTAGTACGGTCGAAAAAAGACATATGTCCATCACGTTCAACCAGGGAATTAAGGGGTAGGGGTGTGGCGCGATATTGGGGAAGGGATGAGATTTTATATTTCTTCATAAGCATTAATCTTATTTTGTCAATTAGGAACATTCAGCACCCACCCGCTATCAAGGCAGCTGCCTATCATGTCATGCCCTACCTGCACAGGTGTGCTGGCTACTCAAATGATCCAATTAAGGAGGCCATTTAGTCAGCAGCAGCAGAAGTCCTGTGCCTGGACGCTCCAACAGGGGCCAGACACAAGCAGAAGCAGAAGCAGCAGAAGCAGCAGCAGCACCACCTTTTGTTTTTTGGCTGCAGCAGCAGCAAGGCCCACAGGGCTGGCTAGCTGGCTAGCCAGCAAGCAGGTAGCAATGAAAGTAGGAATCTTTCTTTTTAACCCTGTAAGGGGGTGGTGCACTGTACCCGAAGATACTGCCATATCGGGTCAATGCATAGGGCGACGGAAGCAAGCTTCGAAATCGGCCCCCGTTCTCAAAAATCCATTTAATATATGGTCCCCAGATAGGGGACGTATCAGATATTAAACTGATAAGAACAGATTTTTTTTTTTTTTTTTTTTTAAGCCGAGGAACGTGCTTTCGATTCACCCAAAGTGCAAGAAAAAGTGCAAACGTGTTACACTAAAAAAAAAACGTGCACAAAGGATGCGGTCTATCGCAAGCCCTTCTCCGATAGGAGAGAGGCCCCCCAACAAACCTTACCCTTCGCCTCCGGACCAAAAGGTACCTGCGAGGTTCCAGGTTCGATGTCCCTTTTCGCCGAAGCTACTAGGGGACCACAAATGCTCCCGGCATCCCCCTTGGCGTTAGCCAAGGTATCTGCCTGCAGAGCCGATTACGGTAGGTACCCTGCCAAAGCAGGAGTACCCGGGGTGTTTGCAGGGAGGTGCGGAACCTAATGGCCACACACACCTCCCCTAGACCGCCAGGAGGGACACCCAGAAGGGCTACCGCATCCTGACAAATCCTGTGAACACACAACACGCAAAAAGTGACACAGTGAGACAAAAAAAGAAATAAATAAGTGAATGTGTGCAGATATACTGCCCGGACATCCGGCCGGATCTATAAAAATTTCTCTGATCCTAGCCAGAAGGCCGGGAATCAAGAGGTGAGTGCCACAAGGTGAAGAGATTATGGTGCCCGTGCTTCAACTCAGTGAGTCTATTCTCCCAGTGAGTTTCGGCACCTCGGGGTCACCACTCCCCGAGGCACAAAAGTACCTCGGCTCTAGACCCTCTCAGCCTCATGGCGAGACCCGGAGGGAACAGGTCACATCGGGGCAGCCGTCGAGCTGATTCCTCAGAACCAGCCCCGGAAAGCCCTGGTACACCTGCATCCTCCATGCAGCACCCATCCCCACCAGCATGAAAACTGATAAGAACAGATACTACACTTGATCTTAGCCAAAAGGCCGAGAAGCGATAACCGTGAAAGGGGCGGGCCCAACAAGGTCCCCTTCATGGGCACTATCACTGCTTGCTGTCAGGGAGGCTGCCAGACAATTTTCCATGCACACTCTGGGCTGGGGGGCAGTCAACCACCAGTACACACAGCAGAACCTAAACCCATACCATTATTGCTAAGCAGCAAGACAGGGGCCCATTGCACTCCCACGGGGCCTTTTTAAATGCAATCCATAACCCGGATTTGCCAGGAACCCTTCTTACTCCTCCTACTTGCATGTGACACTGGGCTTAGGATCTGCATAGGAAACACACACACAAGCACACACCTACCTTTGTTGCCTGCAGATGCCTCCTTGGCTGTCCCCAAACGGTATCAAACCAACACCCACGGGAAGCTGTAAGCATAGAGGACATGCCTGCACCCCATTGGACTTACCTGTGTGGGTTAAATCCGGGTTATTTGACAACCTATGGCGGTGATGGTTCTGCTCAGGCAGAGCAGTGCTGATGCTCCTCATAAAGCTGTCGCTGCTGTGAAGGTTCTAGGTGACATCACAAATCCCTATGGTTACATACACAACAAAGCTGGGTTGTTGTTGTTTACACTCTGCAAGGCCTGTGGAAGTGAGTGACATCATAGCACTGTAGTTCTGAGGGTTCAAGATGGATGCAACAATCTCCTGTTGCTTCTATGAAGGCCGTAATAGACGACATCACCAAACAGCTCCATAGTCACATACACAGCAAAGGAGAGATGTTGTTTACACCTAGTGATGTCAGTGGTATTGAGTGACATCACAGCACAGTGCTAAGGCTCCTGGGCCTGGACACAGCAGCGGCTGCAATATCTCAACGGAGAATACGTTTATATCTATGTGTGTGTGTGCGCATATATATATATATATATATATATATATATATATATATGTATATATATATATATATATTTCTCCGCCGAAATCACTTTTAAACCCATTTCCACCTTTTTTTCCCTTCTCTTCCTCTTACTTTTTTTTCACGTTTTTTTACGTTTTTCTCCTTTTCGCCTCTTTTCTGGGCGTATTATTCTTCTTTTTCTTCTTTTTTTTCGTCTAATGCATACCCCATCAGTGCAGCAATGCTTATTCAATACCGCCAGCAGATGGAGACACTGGGGGATAATTTTCTAAGGATTTATACTGATTTTTCCTGTCTGAATTTGTCGCACAGAAAGTTGCAGGCCAAATATGTGTGACATTTCTGCGACTTTAGCTTCTAGAGCATTTTTACAACATTATACATAGGTGCTGAATACATAAAAAGCGACTGTTCAGCGACAGACAAGTCGCATCGGCTGAAAGTAGGCCAGAATGTCAGTCCATGTTGGAGCAGGTTTAGATACAGTCTAAAGCATAGATCTCAAAGTCTGTGCACAGAATTTAGCAAGGGCCTCGCACCTTCTGATGCATCAGGTAGGTGCACAATAGCATAGCCTAACCCTCTGTATAAATTTCTAACATCCCACAAGACTTCCTTCACAATCGCCAACAACACAAACAACACTCTTTCATTCTTTCTTCCAATCATACTAAGACCAAACATCACAACCTCATATGACAACCTATTTATCCCAGTCAACTCCTTACACAACGGACCTATCCCTCTCCATACATTCTGAGCCATGTCACAATTCCAAATCACATGCATCACACTTTCAACCCCACTACAATCTTCCCTCGGACATATTTCACTCCTTCCAATACCTCTATTCCTTTGGAACTCTCTTACTGGTAAGGCTCCATGCAAACACTGCCATCCTATCTCTCTCTGTCTATTTGATATTCCATCTGTCATTAAACTCTTCCACACCTTAGACACATCCTGGCCTCTTACCATATTAATCGGACACTCCACCTCACTTGCGGCGACATACCCAAACACATTCTTCTTACTTTCAAACAACTCCTTTCTCACACCAATCAACCTATAACTCTCCAAAAACTTTTCCACATACAAATACCAACTCGGGCACACAAAAGCATAAGGCACTCTCAAATCTCTCTCCAGCCAACCTAATTTGCATAACACACGCCCACCTAAATATCTCAACATACATGCAAAATTCTTTTCTCCTCTCATCATCCTTCTAACCGCAAACACCACATTCACCCCCAAATACACATCTAGATTTGGAAATCCCATTCCACCCTTACTACCATCCTTCATCACAACTTCTCTCCTCACTCTTTCCACTTTTGTACCCCAAAAAAACACAAACAAAATTCTTTTTAACTTCCTTAAAACCATATAACTTGGCGGAAACACTATTGCCACATACAATAAAATAGGCAATATTACACTTTTCACAACCAGCACTTTCCCAACCATAGACAAATCTCTCAACCTCCAAAGACTCAATTTTTTGGACACTCTCTTCTCTACATCATCCCAACTTTCTCTCCCATCCAATCTTTCATCCATTTTAACACCTAAAACCTGAATACCACCTTCAATATTCTTCATACCCACATCCTCACTTCCTTGCATACTACCAAAACATTTATACTCACTTTTGTCCCAATTCACCTTAAACCCAGACGCTCCACAAAACAATCCAACTAGTAACTTTGCCCTTCTCATAACAGCCACAGACTCTCCCAAAATACACACATCATCCATGTAGGCCAAAACTTTGACTTCTCTCCCACCACTCCCTGGAATTTTTAACCCTCTAACACACTTATCCCGCCGCAACATCTCTAATAATGGCTCCATAGCACATATAAAAGCCATAGGGGACAACGGACAACCCTGCCTTACACCAGAACATACTTTCACCTTCTCAGACATCCAACCATTTATCAAAACCTTACTATATACTCCATCATACAGCATCCTTACAACATTTACAAAATCACCCGGGAATCCCATTCTCACTAATACTCTAAACAAAAACCTATGTGACAGACGATCAAACGCCTTTTCAAAATCTATCGACATCACTCCAACCTCCTGTTTCCTACTCATACTATCCCATAACAAATCTCTCAACAAACACAAATTTTCATTTATTCTTCTCCCAGGCACTCCACACACTTGTTCTTCTCCAATCACCTGCTCAACCACATCTCTCATCCTATTTGTAATTATTTTAGCAAACACCTTATAATCTACATTCAACAAAGTTATCGGCCTCCAATTCCTCACATCATTCACATCACCTTTCTTATAAATCAACACAACCACTCCACTCTTCATACTTTCCACCATTCTCTCATTCCTCCACATATACCTATACACTTCCACCAAATCATCCTTCACAACATCCCAAATCCAAGCATAAAATTCAACAGGCAACCCATCCTCTCCAGGCGTTTTATTTCTTGACATACTATCCACAGTCCTCTTCACTTCCTCCTCTCCAATCTCTCTCATCAGAGTCCCATATTCACTACCATCCACCCTCTTATCAAGCACTCTCAACACTTCATCCTGCAAGTCCTCTTCACAATCTTTTACCGCATACAACTCTTCATAAAAATTTTTAACCACTCCCAATACAGCTTTACCTTTAACCAGACAGCCATCATCATCATACACTCTTACCATATCCTCTCTCTTCCCAATAGCTTTTTTAAAGAAATATCTCGAACATTTCTCATCTTTCTCTAACTTATCAAGTTTTGCTTGATACATCAACTCTTTACCTTTCTCATTCAACCAATTTTTTAGATCACTCTTCACAACCTCAATCTGCTCACCCACACTCCAGCCATACTTCTTTAACTTATTGAGAAACACCAATCTTTTATTCAGCCATTCATACTTCTTCTTCCTCCCAGCATTCCGCTTATATCCCTCTCTTTTAAAGAAAACTTTTGTTTGACCCTTAACCCATTCCCACCAACACAATATATCAGGAAAATCATTCTTTTTCTTACACCAACCCCTATACTTATTAACATATCTATCATACACTCCTTCCACTTCCAACAATTTAACATTTAATTTCCATACACCCCTCCCACTCACACAATCTGCATCCAATACTAACTCACAACACACATACTCATGATCTGAATATCCTACTTTTTCTTGCATATAATTCTTACATAACACACCCTTAGACACAAAACACATATCAAGTCTGGAACTATGACTTCCACTATCAGAATAATATGTATCTAACAAAGGACACACTCCACACGCTTCAGCCACATCCTTTAACTTAAAGTCACACACCATACTTTTAAGAATATTCCCAGATACATCCACATTCCCCTTAATTTCACAGTTGAAATCCCCCACCCACACCAAAGGTATTTTACCCGGCAGAAACCTCTTAATTACCTCCAACAACCCCACCCGCTCCTCCCTCCTTACCGGCGCATACACATTTATCAACCTAAATTTAACCCCCTGCACCTTAACCTCCACCATGATACACCTCCCCTCCTCTATTACCACATAACTACAAACTTCAAACTTAAAGCTCTTAAAAAGCACCCCTACCCCATCATTCCTATTATGCCCAGACACCGACCAAACAGCAGGACCATAAGCCCATTCTCCCTTCCCCGGAATATCATTTAGCCCACATTCCTGCAAACAAATAATGTCCGCTTTTTTCCCTGCCAAGTCCTCCAAAATTACTGTCCTTCTGACTTTACTTCTAAAGACTCTAACGTTTATAGAACCGACTAAAAAAGACATACCACCATCTTAACAACCCTAAGGAAGAATTTGACAGAAAAGAAGAAAGTTATTTAGGTAGCTTTCCTCAGCGGTGTGGGAGAAGCTTCTCCCGCAGAGCACGCATCCATGTCGCTCTCAGATAGCGGTTGATACCGATTGTCCGTAGCCACCAGCGTCGACTCCATCTGTCCACCAGAAAGCTTCCTGGCCGTCTTCTTGGGGGGACGAAAAAGATCAAAGTCATCCTCTCTCTCTCTATGTCTCTCCTCACGGTCTTCACCCTCAGAAGAAGACCACTCTTCAATTTGCGGCGACTCCTCAGCCGGGGGACTGGGAGCATCCTCAATCTCCCCTTCTTCCACTTGCACCGCCATTTGCTCCTCCTCCACCACCACTTGCTCCTCCACCACCTTCACTTGCTCCTCTACCACCACAGGACTCTGTACCTCTCCAATAATAACGCTCTCTCTTGCAGGAACCACTGCAGCCGCAGCTGCAGCTGCCCTCCTCCTCTCCACCATTTCCTCTTCCATTCTCCTCTCCTCCTCCCTCCTCTTCAACACTGGACAGTTCTTGTACACATGGCCAGCTTCCCCACATAGGTCACAGGTCCTCGGGTGTGGACATGCACCCGCCTCATGCCCCGGTTGCTTACAGTTCCTGCATTTCTTACTGCCAGGGCAGGCCTCCTTCACATGTCCAAACAATAGACAATTTCTACAGAAAGATGGCTGTCCGTAGTAATAGAGATAACCTCTGAAACCAGCAATGGTAAAGTTCGCCGGAGGGTGCTTAACGCCTCCAATGCAATCTCCATCAAGCCGCAACTTCACAAAGAACTTATACGTGCCATTAAATACACCAATGCTGCTTGTCTGCTTAGTACCACCAGCAATAGACTCACAATAGATGCTCAAGAAGTTCTTAATCATAGAGACATCAACAAACGGATTGTACATGTGGATAAACAAAGTCTTTGTCCCCATTTCAAAAAGGGGATAAAAGGACACATCCCGCAAAACCTCACTTCCACTGTTCCGTTTTAAGCACTCATAAAAGTTCTGGCAGTCAGCATCATATAAGAAGGACACGTCATAAATACCTTGGCGCTTGTTCTCCTGGACACAAAAGAGGTCGCTCAAGGAAAATCCTGCCAGTCGCTCCACAATGGTATGGCCGATGTATTCAATGCTGTTTCTTAGACGATCCGTGGTTAGCACCTTGATGCGTACGGTCTTCTCCACTGCAGACATGTTGGATCCAGCCATCTTTCCAAATCTGTCGGTAACGAGTACCACAGTCTTGATCACCTACGCAGCTAGTCGCGGCGCAGTTCACTCGCACCCTCAGCGCCGATCGAGGCAATAAACCCCGATCTTAGCCAAAAGGCCGAGAAGCGATAACCGTGAAAGGGGCGGGCCCAACAAGGTCCCCTTCATGGGCACTATCACTGCTTGCTGTCAGGGAGGCTGCCAGACAATTTTCCATGCACACTCTGGGCTGGGGGGCAGTCAACCACCAGTACACACAGCAGAACCTAAACCCATACCATTATTGCTAAGCAGCAAGACAGGGGCCCATTGCACTCCCACGGGGCCTTTTTAAATGCAATCCATAACCCGGATTTGCCAGGAACCCTTCTTACTCCTCCTACTTGCATGTGACACTGGGCTTAGGATCTGCATAGGAAACACACACACAAGCACACACCTACCTTTGTTGCCTGCAGATGCCTCCTTGGCTGTCCCCAAACGGTATCAAACCAACACCCACGGGAAGCTGTAAGCATAGAGGACATGCCTGCACCCCATTGGACTTACCTGTGTGGGTTAAATCCGGGTTATTTGACAACCTATGGCGGTGATGGTTCTGCTCAGGCAGAGCAGTGCTGATGCTCCTCATAAAGCTGTCGCTGCTGTGAAGGTTCTAGGTGACATCACAAATCCCTTTGGTTACATACACAACAAAGCTGGGTTGTTGTTGTTTACACTCTGCAAGGCCTGTGGAAGTGAGTGACATCATAGCACTGTAGTTCTGAGGGTTCAAGATGGATGCAACAATCTCCTGTTGCTTCTATGAAGGCCGTAATAGACGACATCACCAAACAGCTCCATAGTCACATACACAGCAAAGGAGAGATGTTGTTTACACCTAGTGATGTCAGTGGTATTGAGTGACATCACAGCACAGTGCTAAGGCTCCTGGGCCTGGACACAGCAGCGGCTGCAATATCTCAACGGAGAATACGTTTATATCTATGTGTGTGTGTGCGCATATATATATATATATATATATATATATATATATATATATATATATATATTTCTCCGCCGAAATCACTTTTAAACCCATTTCCACCTTTTTTTCCCTTCTCTTCCTCTTACTTTTTTTTCACGTTTTTTTACGTTTTTCTCCTTTTCGCCTCTTTTCTGGGCGTATTATTCTTCTTTTTCTTCTTTTTTTTCGTCTAATGCATACCCCATCAGTGCAGCAATGCTTATTCAATACCGCCAGCAGATGGAGACACTGGGGGATAATTTTCTAAGGATTTATACTGATTTTTCCTGTCTGAATTTGTCGCACAGAAAGTTGCAGGCCAAATATGTGTGACATTTCTGCGACTTTAGCTTCTAGAGCATTTTTACAACATTATACATAGGTGCTGAATACATAAAAAGCGACTGTTCAGCGACAGACAAGTCGCATCGGCTGAAAGTAGGCCAGAATGTCAGTCCATGTTGGAGCAGGTTTAGATACAGTCTAAAGCATAGATCTCAAAGTCTGTGCACAGAATTTAGCAAGGGCCTCGCACCTTCTGATGCATCAGGTAGGTGCACAATAGCATAGCCTAACCCTCTGTACTTTGGTCTATATTGATGCGGGACATAGACAGCCAGCTGATGACCAATCCATTAGTGCAATGGATGGCTGGAAGCATTTGTCTTTGCCTTTGCAATACCACAGAAGCAATGCATGGTCAATGTACAGCAATGACACACCTGTGTGAACAGCCAGGAGACCCCCCCCCCCCCCCCCCATGTTATGTTACATAGTTACATAGTTAGTACGGTCGAAAAAAGACATATGTCCATCACGTTCAACCAGGGAATTAAGGGGTAGGGGTGTGGCGCGATATTGGGGAAGGGATGAGATTTTATATTTCTTCATAAGCATTAATCTTATTTTGTCAATTAGGAACATTCAGCACCCACCCGCTATCAAGGCAGCTGCCTATCATGTCATGCCCTACCTGCACAGGTGTGCTGGCTACTCAAATGATCCAATTAAGGAGGCCATTTAGTCAGCAGCAGCAGCAGAAGTCCTGTGCCTGGACGCTCCAACAGGGGCCAGACACAAGCAGAAGCAGAAGCAGCAGAAGCAGCAGCAGCACCACCTTTTGTTTTTTGGCTGCAGCAGCAGCAAGGCCCACAGGGCTGGCTAGCTGGCTAGCCAGCAAGCAGGTAGCAATGAAAGTAGGAATCTTTCTTTTTAACCCTGTAAGGGGGTGGTGCACTGTACCCGAAGATACTGCCATATCGGGTCAATGCATAGGGCGACGGAAGCAAGCTTCGAAATCGGCCCCCGTTCTCAAAAATCCATTTAATATATGGTCCCCAGATAGGGGACGTATCAGATATTAAACTGATAAGAACAGATACTTTTTTTTTTGTTTTTTATCTAAAGCCGAGGAACGTGCTTTCGATTCACCCAAAGTGCAAGAAAAAGTGCAAACGTGTTACACTAAAAAAACGTGCACAAAGGATGCGGTCTATCGCAAGCCCTTCTCCGATAGGAGAGAGGCCCCCCAACAAACCTTACCCTTCGCCTCCGGACCAAAAGGTACCTGCGAGGTTCCAGGTTCGATGTCCCTTTTCGCCGAAGCTACTAGGAGACCACAAATGCTCCCGGCATCCCCCTTGGCGTTAGCCAAGGTATCTGCCCGCAGAGCCGATTACGGTAGGTACCCTGCGAAGCAGGAGTACCCGGGGTGTTTGCAGGGAGGTGCGGAACCTAATGGCCACACACACCTCCCCTAGACCGCCAGGAGGGACACCCAGAAGGGCTACCGCATCCTGACAAATCCTGTGAACACACAACACGCAAAAAGTGACACAGTGAGACAAAAAATAAATAAATAAGTGAATGTGTGCAGATATACTGCCCGGACATCCGGCCGGATCTATAAAAATTTCTCTGATCCTAGCCAGAAGGCCGGGAATCAAGAGGTGAGTGCCACAAGGTGAAGAGATTATGGTGCCCGTGCTTCAACTCAGTGAGCCTATTCTCCCAGTGAGTTTCGGCACCTCGGGGTCACCACTCCCCGAGGCACAAAAGTACCTCGGCTCTAGACCCTCTCAGCCTCATGGCGAGACCCGGAGGGAACAGGTCACATCGGGGCAGCCGTCGAGCTGATTCCTCAGAACCAGCCCCGGAAAGCCCTGGTACACCTGCATCCTCCATGCAGCACCCATCCCCACCAGCATGAAAACTGATAAGAACAGATTTTTTTTTTTTTTTTTTTTTTTTAAAGCCGAGGAACGTGCTTTCGATTCACCCAAAGTGCAAGAAAAAGTGCAAACGTGTTACACTAAAAAAACGTGCACAAAGGATGCGGTCTATCGCAAGCCCTTCTCCGATAGGAGAGAGGCCCCCCAACAAACCTTACCCTTCGCCTCCGGACCAAAAGGTACCTGCGAGGTTCCAGGTTCGATGTCCCTTTTCGCCGAAGCTACTAGGGGACCACAAATGCTCCCGGCATCCCCCTTGGCATTAGCCAAGGTATCTGCCCGCAGAGCCGATAACGGTAGGTACCCTGCCAAAGCAGGAGTACCCGGGGTGTTTGCAGGGAGGTGCGGAACCTAATGGCCACACACACCTCCCCTAGACCGCCAGGAGGGACACCCAGAAGGGCTACCGCATCCTGACAAATCCTGTGAACACACAACACGCAAAAAGTGACACAGTGAGACAAAAAAGAAATAAATAAGTGAATGTGTGCAGATATACTGCCCGGACATCCGGCCGGATCTATAAAAATTTCTCTGATCCTAGCCAGAAGGCCGGGAATCAAGAGGTGAGTGCCACAAGGTGAAGAGATTATGGTGCCCGTGCTTCAACTCAGTGAGTCTATTCTCCCAGTGAGTTTCGGCACCTCGGGGTCACCACTCCCCGAGGCACAAAAGTACCTCGGCTCTAGACCCTCTCAGCCTCATGGCGAGACCCGGAGGGAACAGGTCACATCGGGGCAGCCGTCGAGCTGATTCCTCAGAACCAGCCCCGGAAAGCCCTGGTACACCTGCATCCTCCATGCAGCACCCATCCCCACCAGCATGAAAACTGATAAGAACAGATACTACACTTGATCTTAGCCAAAAGGCCGAGAAGCGATAACCGTGAAAGGGGCGGGCCCAACAAGGTCCCCTTCATGGGCACTATCACTGCTTGCTGTCAGGGAGGCTGCCAGACAATTTTCCATGCACACTCTGGGCTGGGGGGCAGTCAACCACCAGTACACACAGCAGAACCTAAACCCATACCATTATTGCTAAGCAGCAAGACAGGGGCCCATTGCACTCCCACGGGGCCTTTTTAAATGCAATCCATAACCCGGATTTGCCAGGAACCCTTCTTACTCCTCCTACTTGCATGTGACACTGGGCTTAGGATCTGCATAGGAAACACACACACAAGCACACACCTACCTTTGTTGCCTGCAGATGCCTCCTTGGCTGTCCCCAAACGGTATCAAACCAACACCCACGGGAAGCTGTAAGCATAGAGGACATGCCTGCACCCCATTGGACTTACCTGTGTGGGTTAAATCCGGGTTATTTGACAACCTATGGCGGTGATGGTTCTGCTCAGGCAGAGAAGTGCTGATGCTCCTCATAAAGCTGTCGCTGCTGTGAAGGTTCTAGGTGACATCACAAATCCCTATGGTTACATACACAACAAAGCTGGGTTGTTGTTGTTTACACTCTGCAAGGCCTGTGGAAGTGAGTGACATCATAGCACTGTAGTTCTGAGGGTTCAAGATGGATGCAACAATCTCCTGTTGCTTCTATGAAGGCCGTAATAGACGACATCACCAAACAGCTCCATAGTCACATACACAGCAAAGGAGAGATGTTGTTTACACCTAGTGATGTCAGTGGTATTGAGTGACATCACAGCACAGTGCTAAGGCTCCTGGGCCTGGACACAGCAGCGGCTGCAATATCTCAACGGAGAATACGTTTATATCTATGTGTGTGTGTGCGCATATATATATATATATATATATATATATATATATTTCTCCGCCGAAATCACTTTTAAACCCATTTCCACCTTTTTTTCCCTTCTCTTCCTCTTACTTTTTTTTCACGTTTTTTTACGTTTTTCTCCTTTTCGCCTCTTTTCTGGGCGTATTATTCTTCTTTTTCTTCTTTTTTTTCGTCTAATGCATACCCCATCAGTGCAGCAATGCTTATTCAATACCGCCAGCAGATGGAGACACTGGGGGATAATTTTCTAAGGATTTATACTGATTTTTCCTGTCTGAATTTGTCGCACAGAAAGTTGCAGGCCAAATATGTGTGACATTTCTGCGACTTTAGCTTCTAGAGCATTTTTACAACATTATACATAGGTGCTGAATACATAAAAAGCGACTGTTCAGCGACAGACAAGTCGCATCGGCTGAAAGTAGGCCAGAATGTCAGTCCATGTTGGAGCAGGTTTAGATACAGTCTAAAGCATAGATCTCAAAGTCTGTGCACAGAATTTAGCAAGGGCCTCGCACCTTCTGATGCATCAGGTAGGTGCACAATAGCATAGCCTAACCCTCTGTACTTTGGTCTATATTGATGCGGGACATAGACAGCCAGCTGATGACCAATCCATTAGTGCAATGGATGGCTGGAAGCATTTGTCTTTGCCTTTGCAATACCACAGAAGCAATGCATGGTCAATGTACAGCAACGACACACCTGTGTGAACAGCCAGGAGACCCCCCCCCCCCCCCCCCATGTTATGTTACATAGTTACATAGTTAGTACGGTCGAAAAAAGACATATGTCCATCACGTTCAACCAGGGAATTAAGGGGTAGGGGTGTGGCGCGATATTGGGGAAGGGATGAGATTTTATATTTCTTCATAAGCATTAATCTTATTTTGTCAATTAGGAACATTCAGCACCCACCCGCTATCAAGGCAGCTGCCTATCATGTCATGCCCTACCTGCACAGGTGTGCTGGCTACTCAAATGATCCAATTAAGGAGGCCATTTAGTCAGCAGCAGCAGAAGTCCTGTGCCTGGACGCTCCAACAGGGGCCAGACACAAGCAGAAGCAGAAGCAGCAGAAGCAGCAGCAGCACCACCTTTTGTTTTTTGGCTGCAGCAGCAGCAAGGCCCACAGGGCTGGCTAGCTGGCTAGCCAGCAAGCAGGTAGCAATGAAAGTAGGAATCTTTCTTTTTAACCCTGTAAGGGGGTGGTGCACTGTACCCGAAGATACTGCCATATCGGGTCAATGCATAGGGCGACGGAAGCAAGCTTTGAAATCGGCCCCCGTTCTCAAAAATCCATTTAATATATGGTCCCCAGATAGGGGACGTATCAGATATTAAACTGATAAGAACAGATACTACACTTGATCTTAGCCAAAAGGCCGAGAAGCGATAACCGTTAAAGGGGCGGGCCCAACAAGGTCCCCTTCATGGGCACTATCACTGCTTGCTGTCAGGGAGGCTGCCAGACAATTTTCCATGCACACTCTGGGCTGGGGGGCAGTCAACCACCAGTACACACAGCAGAACCTAAACCCATACCATTATTGCTAAGCAGCAAGACAGGGGCCCATTGCACTCCCACGGGGCCTTTTTAAATGCAATCCATAACCCGGATTTGCCAGGAACCCTTCTTACTCCTCCTACTTGCATGTGACACTGGGCTTAGGATCTGCATAGGAAACACACACACAAGCACACACCTACCTTTGTTGCCTGCAGATGCCTCCTTGGCTGTCCCCAAACGGTATCAAACCAACACCCACGGGAAGCTGTAAGCATAGAGGACATGCCTGCACCCCATTGGACTTACCTGTGTGGGTTAAATCCGGGTTATTTGACAACCTATGGCGGTGATGGTTCTGCTCAGGCAGAGCAGTGCTGATGCTCCTCATAAAGCTGTCGCTGCTGTGAAGGTTCTAGGTGACATCACAAATCCCTTTGGTTACATACACAACAAAGCTGGGTTGTTGTTGTTTACACTCTGCAAGGCCTGTGGAAGTGAGTGACATCATAGCACTGTAGTTCTGAGGGTTCAAGATGGATGCAACAATCTCCTGTTGCTTCTATGAAGGCCGTAATAGACGACATCACCAAACAGCTCCATAGTCACATACACAGCAAAGGAGAGATGTTGTTTACACCTAGTGATGTCAGTGGTATTGAGTGACATCACAGCACAGTGCTAAGGCTCCTGGGCCTGGACACAGCAGCGGCTGCAATATCTCAACGGAGAATACGTTTATATCTATGTGTGTGTGTGCGCATATATATATATATATATATATATATATATATATATATATTTCTCCGCCGAAATCACTTTTAAACCCATTTCCACCTTTTTTTCCCTTCTCTTCCTCTTACTTTTTTTTCACGTTTTTTTACGTTTTTCTCCTTTTCGCCTCTTTTCTGGGCGTATTATTCTTCTTTTTCTTCTTTTTTTTCGTCTAATGCATACCCCATCAGTGCAGCAATGCTTATTCAATACCGCCAGCAGATGGAGACACTGGGGGATAATTTTCTAAGGATTTATACAGATTTTTCCTGTCTGAATTTGTCGCACAGAAAGTTGCAGGCCAAATATGTGTGACATTTCTGCGACTTTAGCTTCTAGAGCATTTTTACAACATTATACATAGGTGCTGAATACATAAAAAGCGACTGTTCAGCGACAGACAAGTCGCATCGGCTGAAAGTAGGCCAGAATGTCAGTCCATGTTGGAGCAGGTTTAGATACAGTCTAAAGCATAGATCTCAAAGTCTGTGCACAGAATTTAGCAAGGGCCTCGCACCTTCTGATGCATCAGGTAGGTGCACAATAGCATAGCCTAACCCTCTGTACTTTGGTCTATATTGATGCGGGACATAGACAGCCAGCTGATGACCAATCCATTAGTGCAATGGATGGCTGGAAGCATTTGTCTTTGCCTTTGCAATACCACAGAAGCAATGCATGGTCAATGTACAGCAATGACACACCTGTGTGAACAGCCAGGAGACACCCCCCCCCCCCCCATGTTATGTTACATAGTTACATAGTTAGTACGGTCGAAAAAAGACATATGTCCATCACGTTCAACCAGGGAATTAAGGGGTAGGGGTGTGGCGCGATATTGGGGAAGGGATGAGATTTTATATTTCTTCATAAGCATTAATCTTATTTTGTCAATTAGGAACATTCAGCACCCACCCGCTATCAAGGCAGCTGCCTATCATGTCATGCCCTACCTGCACAGGTGTGCTGGCTACTCAAATGATCCAATTAAGGAGGCCATTTAGTCAGCAGCAGCAGAAGTCCTGTGCCTGGACGCTCCAACAGGGGCCAGACACAAGCAGAAGCAGAAGCAGCAGAAGCAGCAGCAGCACCACCTTTTGTTTTTTGGCTGCAGCAGCAGCAAGGCCCACAGGGCTGGCTAGCTGGCTAGCCAGCAAGCAGGTAGCAATGAAAGTAGGAATCTTTCTTTTTAACCCTGTAAGGGGGTGGTGCACTGTACCCGAAGATACTGCCATATCGGGTCAATGCATAGGGCGACGGAAGCAAGCTTCGAAATCGGCCCCCGTTCTCAAAAATCCATTTAATATATGGTCCCCAGATAGGGGACGTATCAGATATTAAACTGATAAGAACAGATACTACACTTGATCTTAGCCAAAAGGCCGAGAAGCGATAACCGTGAAAGGGGCGGGCCCAACAAGGTCCCCTTCATGGGCACTATCACTGCTTGCTGTCAGGGAGGCTGCCAGACAATTTTCCATGCACACTCTGGGCTGGGGGGCAGTCAACCACCAGTACACACAGCAGAACCTAAACCCATACCATTATTGCTAAGCAGCAAGACAGGGGCCCATTGCACTCCCACGGGGCCTTTTTAAATGCAATCCATAACCCGGATTTGCCAGGAACCCTTCTTACTCCTCCTACTTGCATGTGACACTGGGCTTAGGATCTGCATAGGAAACACACACACAAGCACACACCTACCTTTGTTGCCTGCAGATGCCTCCTTGGCTGTCCCCAAACGGTATCAAACCAACACCCACGGGAAGCTGTAAGCATAGAGGACATGCCTGCACCCCATTGGACTTACCTGTGTGGGTTAAATCCGGGTTATTTGACAACCTATGGCGGTGATGGTTCTGCTCAGGCAGAGCAGTGCTGATGCTCCTCATAAAGCTGTCGCTGCTGTGAAGGTTCTAGGTGACATCACAAATCCCTATGGTTACATACACAACAAAGCTGGGTTGTTGTTGTTTACACTCTGCAAGGCCTGTGGAAGTGAGTGACATCATAGCACTGTAGTTCTGAGGGTTCAAGATGGATGCAACAATCTCCTGTTGCTTCTATGAAGGCCGTAATAGACGACATCACCAAACAGCTCCATAGTCACATACACAGCAAAGGAGAGATGTTGTTTACACCTAGTGATGTCAGTGGTATTGAGTGACATCACAGCACAGTGCTAAGGCTCCTGGGCCTGGACACAGCAGCGGCTGCAATATCTCAACGGAGAATACGTTTATATCTATGTGTGTGTGTGCGCATATATATATATATATATATATATATATATATATATATATATATTTCTCCGCCGAAATCACTTTTAAACCCATTTCCACCTTTTTTTCCCTTCTCTTCCTCTTACTTTTTTTTCACGTTTTTTTACGTTTTTCTCCTTTTCGCCTCTTTTCTGGGCGTATTATTCTTCTTTTTCTTCTTTTTTTTCGTCTAATGCATACCCCATCAGTGCAGCAATGCTTATTCAATACCGCCAGCAGATGGAGACACTGGGGGATAATTTTCTAAGGATTTATACTGATTTTTCCTGTCTGAATTTGTCGCACAGAAAGTTGCAGGCCAAATATGTGTGACATTTCTGCGACTTTAGCTTCTAGAGCATTTTTACAACATTATACATAGGTGCTGAATACATAAAAAGCGACTGTTCAGCGACAGACAAGTCGCATCGGCTGAAAGTAGGCCAGAATGTCAGTCCATGTTGGAGCAGGTTTAGATACAGTCTAAAGCATAGATCTCAAAGTCTGTGCACAGAATTTAGCAAGGGCCTCGCACCTTCTGATGCATCAGGTAGGTGCACAATAGCATAGCCTAACCCTCTGTACTTTGGTCTATATTGATGCGGGACATAGACAGCCAGCTGATGACCAATCCATTAGTGCAATGGATGGCTGGAAGCATTTGTCTTTGCCTTTGCAATACCACAGAAGCAATGCATGGTCAATGTACAGCAATGACACACCTGTGTGAACAGCCAGGAGACCCCCCCCCCCCCATGTTATGTTACATAGTTACATAGTTAGTACGGTCGAAAAAAGACATATGTCCATCACGTTCAACCAGGGAATTAAGGGGTAGGGGTGTGGCGCGATATTGGGGAAGGGATGAGATTTTATATTTCTTCATAAGCATTAATCTTATTTTGTCAATTAGGAACATTCAGCACCCACCCGCTATCAAGGCAGCTGCCTATCATGTCATGCCCTACCTGCACAGGTGTGCTGGCTACTCAAATGATCCAATTAAGGAGGCCATTTAGTCAGCAGCAGCAGAAGTCCTGTGCCTGGACGCTCCAACAGGGGCCAGACACAAGCAGAAGCAGAAGCAGCAGAAGCAGCAGCAGCACCACCTTTTGTTTTTTGGCTGCAGCAGCAGCAAGGCCCACAGGGCTGGCTAGCTGGCTAGCCAGCAAGCAGGTAGCAATGAAAGTAGGAATCTTTCTTTTTAACCCTGTAAGGGGGTGGTGCACTGTACCCGAAGATACTGCCATATCGGGTCAATGCATAGGGCGACGGAAGCAAGCTTCGAAATCGGCCCCCGTTCTCAAAAATCCATTTAATATATGGTCCCCAGATAGGGGACGTATCAGATATTAAACTGATAAGAACAGATTTTTTTTTTTTTTTATTGAAAAGGAAATATACAATACATAACCAAGTAAATCATTCAAAAAATTACATATTCATCTGAAAACACATGAAAAACACATATTTGACATATACAATATATACAGGAAGCATGTCTTTACATGTACATATAACAAAAAGCTTTCCCTTCATGACTTTCCCTCAGAAAAAATAAATTGCAGCGGATTCTGTCCCTCCAACTGTCCCTTCATATCAGGATATAATCTGTAAGAAAAGAAAAAGAAAGACAAATAAGAATACAATCATAACCAGTACTTCCATTTTTTGTGTTTCCAGATCCCCTCTGCATCATCAGAACCATAGTTTTTCCTATCACATAATACGTAAAGGTAAATTTTACCACGGATCATGCCCAGACACTCCTTCACACTTACTTCAGTTTGATTGAAAATCCTAATATTCCTTACATCCCACAGAACCTCTTTTACACAATTTACTATGAACCATAACACTCTTGCCTTCTCTCTCTCCACTGCACACAAACCAAACATCATCATATTAAAGGATAAGATTTCAATTCCAGTAAGATTTTTAATTAGACCAGACATTTTTCTCCACACAGACTTCGCATAACCACACTCCCAAAACACATGTACATAATTCTCACATCCACCGCAACCATCCCTGGGACACACTTCACTGTCTACCAATCTCCTTCTCCTCTGAAATTCCCTTGTTGGCAGACACCCATGAGCTAACATCCAAGACAAGTCCTTTTGTTTATTTGTCAGTTCCTTGTGACTGACATTTTTCCACACTACCTTACAATCCTTCTCAGACAGACCTCCCACACATTCCACTGTTTCTCTCTGCTCCAACACTTTCATCACCTTCTTACTATCATTCCATTCAGTCACACATTCCAGATTATTTTTCCTGACACACCGCCCTATTCTCTGATAGAACCAAGAAACCTCAAAACTTACAGGTACCCTTAAGTCCCTTTCCATTAGCTTATATTTCAACAACACATTACCAGCCAAATACCTTACCATGCACCCAAACACACATTCCTTCTTACTTACAGCGAGACAAAAACTGACATACTTCACAGCCAGGAACACTTCCACATTCATCATTCCTTTCCCACCATGCATTCTGCTTTTCACCACCTTCCCACGACTCAATTTCTCCATCCTTGAATTCCATAAGAAAACAAAGATCTGCCTGATAATTCTTGCCAGACACCTATCCGGTGGAGGAAACACATAATTAACATAAAGCAAAATAGGAATTATAACAGCTTTAATAACCAGAATCCTTCCCTCAATCGATAAAGTCCTTAAAGACCAGAAGTTTATTTTATTCCCCACCCTCCCCAAAACCCTCTCCCAACTTTCTTTCCCATACAAATCATTATCAAACACCACCCCAAGCACTTCCACACCCCCCTCTCTCACAGGCCACTCGCACAACCCACTCTCTCCCCACCCCTCAAAAAATTTACAACCACTCTTCCCAACATTAAGCTTAAACCCACTCATTAAACAGAAACACTCAATCAATAACTTAGCACGCCTTACCCCTGCCATTGACTTACATACAACAGTAACATCATCCATGTAACCAATCACTCGCATATCCTTCCCATGACTACCAGGTATTTCTATACCCCGCATCACCTTATCTCTCCTAATCATCCCCAACAAAGGCTCAATCATACAAATAAAAAGAATTGGCGACAGGGGACACCCCTGCCGCACTCCAGATTTTATACTCACCTCCCTACTCAGAAAACCATTGACCTGAATCTTACTATAAATGTCCCTATACAAACATTCAATCCACTTCACCATTCTGTCCGGCACATTCATCCTCCTCAAAACCCTAAACAATAAATCATGCACCACCCTATCATAAGCTTTTTCAAAATCCACCGTAACAACAGCCACACCTTGCTTCCTAGTTTTACAGTCCCACAATACATCCCTCAGACCTAACAGACATTCAGAAATCCTACGATCAGGCACTGCACACATTTGCTCCTCACCTACCATACAATCAATCACATCCTTTAACCTATTCGCAATAACTTTAGCAATAATTTTGTAATCACAATTCAAGAGCGCTATAGGCCTCCAATTTTTAAGATCCCTCTTATCCCCTTTTTTAAACAATAACACAGTCACACTCTCACTCATACTTTTAGATAACTTCCCTCTCCTAAGTACTTCCTTACACACCTCCCATACATAATCCCCTAACATATCCCAAAACACAAGATAAAATTCCACAGGCAAACCATCACTCCCTGCCACCTTTCCTTTCTTCATCCCATTCACAGCATCCTCCACCTCACTCTTCCTCACATCCTCTTCCATAAAGAACCCATCAATTTCATCCAAACGCTTATCCACATATCCCAAACATTCCTTCTCTAGAGTCACGTCCCGCTCCTTCTCCGTGAATAAATCAGAATAAAACTTCCACACTTCCTCTAACACCTCATCCTTACCAAAGACCTCTACCCCATCATTCTTAAAAACACTCATCATCTCAGTTTTTTTACTGAATGCCTTTTTAAAGAAAAATTTGCTACATTTCTCATCCTTCTCTTTCACTTCAACCCTAGCCTGTGCAATAATCTTCCTTCCATTCCTCTCCAGACACTCATTCACACTTCCACGAGCTTCCTCAATCTCCTTCTCAACACTCATCCCCAAACGCCTCAATTCATACAAATACTCTAACCTTCTTTGCCATCTCTCATACTCTTCTCTATCTTTCCTCCCTTTCTCACACCCTTTTTTAATAAAAAACCTTTTAGTCTCTAACTTCACCCACTCCCACCACTCAACCACACTATAAAATGCATCCTTCCTCAACACCCATCCATCAAAACGCTCCCTATATTCTTGTAATACACATTCATTATCCAATAAAGACACATTCAACTTCCAAACACCCTTTCCATACTCACTTAGACCACCACCTTTTACCACACACTCAATCCAGGCATGATCCGTGAACGGTAACCTCCTCCGTCTGAAATTAGAAACAGACATTAGTTTTGAGACAAAAATGAAATCAATACGCGAACTTGTATTGTTAGAAAAATATGTATAACCGATAGTACCATCATTATGGGCAACAAAGGAATCCTTTAACCCGAATAAATTTACAATCTCTTTAAGCTGCTTACTAGTACTGTCTAAACCAGACCCACCACCCACCGTAGTACTACTCCTATCCCCCTCTGTTATTATACAATTGAAATCCCCTATAAGGAACACATCATCCCTCCCACTCAAAAAGAAATATAATTTCTCAAACACCTCCCCTCTTTCCTTCCTCCCAGTTGGAGCATAAACATTAATTACTTTATATGTGAAACCCCTGAAAATAAAATGCACTAATAATACCCTACCCGGAACAATATGGACAACTTTTTTAACAACAAACTCATTACTTTTGAACAAAATCCCCACCCCCGAATTACGTTCCATTGAACCAGACCATACCGATTGCCCATAAGGCCAGGAGATATTTGGCTCCCCATCCAAGCAGCACTCCTGGAGACCTAGAACATCAAAAGAATATCTAGAAAGTAAATCAAAAATGGCGGATCTCCTTTCTAAAGATCTAATACTGCGGACATTTAGAGAACCAATTGTTAAACTCATTCAAACATTTGAAGGAAAAAAAGGAAATACAAAATCAAGCATTATCAAAAGGAGGCCTAGCCTTTCCCCGACCTCTACCCTTATTTTTTGCCTCCCCTTCCTTAAACTTAAGAGTCTTTGTCAAATTTTTGACTGAACATTCCTCCAAATAACCTGTGCCCAGGGAGGATAAAGAGGAGTCAGAATCAATCTGACATGACGACCCTCCACCTGCCTCCTCCCTTCCCGGGCTAGGAAAGTCCTCAATCCTTTGACTCTGAGGAGTCGGACAGTCATCCTCCGATTCTTCCACCGGCATCTTTCTCTTCAAGGATTCTTTGTCCACAGTCATCTCCTCTGGGGGATCAGAGGCCTCCGAAACAGATGCCCCTGAAACAGACTCCGCCTTCTCCCCCTCTGCCACCAAAGCATCCGGAACAGACCTAGAAATGGAAGGAAAAACAGGGGCAGACTCTGCTTCACTGGTCAGCACGCTAACCTCTGCATCGCCTGCCCTGGCAGCATTGGAGTCCTCAGGAACTGTCCCACCTCGAAGAGCCATTGCATATGATCGGGGTGCCCCGGACTGGTAAGTGGGGCAACTCCTAGCCAGGTGATCCGAAGAACCACAGAAATGACACTTGCGTTTCTCGGGACAGTCTGCAGTGCGGTGATCAGGCTTGTGGCAGTTCCTGCAAACCTGCCCGGTTGTACAGTTCTCTCTGGTATGACCAAAGCAAAAACAGTCCCGGCAAAAACTTGGCATCCCCGGGTAGTGCAGAAACCCCCTGTTGTTCCCTATCGCAAAGTTCTGCGGGGGGTGACAAAAACCTTCAGCACCACCCTCGGGGGCAGGCCTAAACTCCACCCAAAAACGTCTCATGCCTGTGAAAGTCCCCAGGATGTTATTTTTCCTCTCCGCACCAGAAACAGACACACAATACCTTCTTAGAAAGGTCTGGATCTCCTCATCCCGCACAAAAGGGTTGTACATATGCACTACCACTGGAACTTTCTTAGGCCGAGCCTCGCAGGAAATGAATCGGATCCCTTGTAGGTCAGGGTGAGAAGCATTCTCCTTACTCCGGTAGAGACAGGTACGGAGATCATCCAGGTTGTAGAAGGTCACGTCAAAGAATCCTTGGCTGGGAAAGACCTGGACACAGAAGATGGAAGCATGCGGCATCCTCAGCACTCCCTCCACGACCTTCTGCTGGACATGCAAAATCCCGTAGGCACTCCTCTTTTCCTCCTCGATAAACAGCCGTACTGTATTAGGAGCGTTCGGCGCATTAGCCATCCTCTCCGGCAGACCCGTCCTCCGATGATCACCTTCCCGTTATCCTGGGACTAAGCCCTCTCCCCAATAGCAGCAGGTGGGTGAAGCCCAGGCAATAAACCTGGGCGATCCCACAAGGCCGAGGAGAGGCGTACCCGAATACCTTAGGGCAAGACACTTGATCTTAGCCAAAAGGCCGAGAAGCGATAACCGTTAAAGGGGCGGGCCCAACAAGGTCCCCTTCATGGGCACTATCACTGCTTGCTGTCAGGGAGGCTGCCAGACAATTTTCCATGCACACTCTGGGCTGGGGGGCAGTCAACCACCAGTACACACAGCAGAACCTAAACCCATACCATTATTGCTAAGCAGCAAGACAGGGGCCCATTGCACTCCCACGGGGCCTTTTTAAATGCAATCCATAACCCGGATTTGCCAGGAACCCTTCTTACTCCTCCTACTTGCATGTGACACTGGGCTTAGGATCTGCATAGGAAACACACACACAAGCACACACCTACCTTTGTTGCCTGCAGATGCCTCCTTGGCTGTCCCCAAACGGTATCAAACCAACACCCACGGGAAGCTGTAAGCATAGAGGACATGCCTGCACCCCATTGGACTTACCTGTGTGGGTTAAATCCGGGTTATTTGACAACCTATGGCGGTGATGGTTCTGCTCAGGCAGAGCAGTGCTGATGCTCCTCATAAAGCTGTCGCTGCTGTGAAGGTTCTAGGTGACATCACAAATCCCTTTGGTTACATACACAACAAAGCTGGGTTGTTGTTGTTTACACTCTGCAAGGCCTGTGGAAGTGAGTGACATCATAGCACTGTAGTTCTGAGGGTTCAAGATGGATGCAACAATCTCCTGTTGCTTCTATGAAGGCCGTAATAGACGACATCACCAAACAGCTCCATAGTCACATACACAGCAAAGGAGAGATGTTGTTTACACCTAGTGATGTCAGTGGTATTGAGTGACATCACAGCACAGTGCTAAGGCTCCTGGGCCTGGACACAGCAGCGGCTGCAATATCTCAACGGAGAATACGTTTATATCTATGTGTGTGTGTGCGCATATATATATATATATATATATATATATATATATATATATATATATTCTCCGCCGAAATCACTTTTAAACCCATTTCCACCTTTTTTTCCCTTCTCTTCCTCTTACTTTTTTTTCACGTTTTTTTACGTTTTTCTCCTTTTCGCCTCTTTTCTGGGCGTATTATTCTTCTTTTTCTTCTTTTTTTTCGTCTAATGCATACCCCATCAGTGCAGCAATGCTTATTCAATACCGCCAGCAGATGGAGACACTGGGGGATAATTTTCTAAGGATTTATACAGATTTTTCCTGTCTGAATTTGTCGCACAGAAAGTTGCAGGCCAAATATGTGTGACATTTCTGCGACTTTAGCTTCTAGAGCATTTTTACAACATTATACATAGGTGCTGAATACATAAAAAGCGACTGTTCAGCGACAGACAAGTCGCATCGGCTGAAAGTAGGCCAGAATGTCAGTCCATGTTGGAGCAGGTTTAGATACAGTCTAAAGCATAGATCTCAAAGTCTGTGCACAGAATTTAGCAAGGGCCTCGCACCTTCTGATGCATCAGGTAGGTGCACAATAGCATAGCCTAACCCTCTGTACTTTGGTCTATATTGATGCGGGACATAGACAGCCAGCTGATGACCAATCCATTAGTGCAATGGATGGCTGGAAGCATTTGTCTTTGCCTTTGCAATACCACAGAAGCAATGCATGGTCAATGTACAGCAATGACACACCTGTGTGAACAGCCAGGAGACACCCCCCCCCCCCCCATGTTATGTTACATAGTTACATAGTTAGTACGGTCGAAAAAAGACATATGTCCATCACGTTCAACCAGGGAATTAAGGGGTAGGGGTGTGGCGCGATATTGGGGAAGGGATGAGATTTTATATTTCTTCATAAGCATTAATCTTATTTTGTCAATTAGGAACATTCAGCACCCACCCGCTATCAAGGCAGCTGCCTATCATGTCATGCCCTACCTGCACAGGTGTGCTGGCTACTCAAATGATCCAATTAAGGAGGCCATTTAGTCAGCAGCAGCAGAAGTCCTGTGCCTGGACGCTCCAACAGGGGCCAGACACAAGCAGAAGCAGAAGCAGCAGAAGCAGCAGCAGCACCACCTTTTGTTTTTTGGCTGCAGCAGCAGCAAGGCCCACAGGGCTGGCTAGCTGGCTAGCCAGCAAGCAGGTAGCAATGAAAGTAGGAATCTTTCTTTTTAACCCTGTAAGGGGGTGGTGCACTGTACCCGAAGATACTGCCATATCGGGTCAATGCATAGGGCGACGGAAGCAAGCTTCGAAATCGGCCCCCGTTCTCAAAAATCCATTTAATATATGGTCCCCAGATAGGGGACGTATCAGATATTAAACTGATAAGAACAGATACTACACTTGATCTTAGCCAAAAGGCCGAGAAGCGATAACCGTGAAAGGGGCGGGCCCAACAAGGTCCCCTTCATGGGCACTATCACTGCTTGCTGTCAGGGAGGCTGCCAGACAATTTTCCATGCACACTCTGGGCTGGGGGGCAGTCAACCACCAGTACACACAGCAGAACCTAAACCCATACCATTATTGCTAAGCAGCAAGACAGGGGCCCATTGCACTCCCACGGGGCCTTTTTAAATGCAATCCATAACCCGGATTTGCCAGGAACCCTTCTTACTCCTCCTACTTGCATGTGACACTGGGCTTAGGATCTGCATAGGAAACACACACACAAGCACACACCTACCTTTGTTGCCTGCAGATGCCTCCTTGGCTGTCCCCAAACGGTATCAAACCAACACCCACGGGAAGCTGTAAGCATAGAGGACATGCCTGCACCCCATTGGACTTACCTGTGTGGGTTAAATCCGGGTTATTTGACAACCTATGGCGGTGATGGTTCTGCTCAGGCAGAGCAGTGCTGATGCTCCTCATAAAGCTGTCGCTGCTGTGAAGGTTCTAGGTGACATCACAAATCCCTATGGTTACATACACAACAAAGCTGGGTTGTTGTTGTTTACACTCTGCAAGGCCTGTGGAAGTGAGTGACATCATAGCACTGCAGTTCTGAGGGTTCAAGATGGATGCAACAATCTCCTGTTGCTTCTATGAAGGCCGTAATAGACGACATCACCAAACAGCTCCATAGTCACATACACAGCAAAGGAGAGATGTTGTTTACACCTAGTGATGTCAGTGGTATTGAGTGACATCACAGCACAGTGCTAAGGCTCCTGGGCCTGGACACAGCAGCGGCTGCAATATCTCAACGGAGAATACGTTTATATCTATGTGTGTGTGTGCGCGTATATATATATATATATATATATATATATATATATATATATATATATATTTCTCCGCCGAAATCACTTTTAAACCCATTTCCACCTTTTTTTCCCTTCTCTTCCTCTTACTTTTTTTTCACGTTTTTTTACGTTTTTCTCCTTTTCGCCTCTTTTCTGGGCGTATTATTCTTCTTTTTCTTCTTTTTTTTCGTCTAATGCATACCCCATCAGTGCAGCAATGCTTATTCAATACCGCCAGCAGATGGAGACACTGGGGGATAATTTTCTAAGGATTTATACTGATTTTTCCTGTCTGAATTTGTCGCACAGAAAGTTGCAGGCCAAATATGTGTGACATTTCTGCGACTTTAGCTTCTAGAGCATTTTTACAACATTATACATAGGTGCTGAATACATAAAAAGCGACTGTTCAGCGACAGACAAGTCGCATCGGCTGAAAGTAGGCCAGAATGTCAGTCCATGTTGGAGCAGGTTTAGATACAGTCTAAAGCATAGATCTCAAAGTCTGTGCACAGAATTTAGCAAGGGCCTCGCACCTTCTGATGCATCAGGTAGGTGCACAATAGCATAGCCTAACCCTCTGTACTTTGGTCTATATTGATGCGGGACATAGACAGCCAGCTGATGACCAATCCATTAGTGCAATGGATGGCTGGAAGCATTTGTCTTTGCCTTTGCAATACCACAGAAGCAATGCATGGGTCAATGTACAGCAATGACACACCTGTGTGAACAGCCAGGAGACCCCCCCCCCCCCCCCCCATGTTATGTTACATAGTTACATAGTTAGTACGGTCGAAAAAAGACATATGTCCATCACGTTCAACCAGGGAATTAAGGGGTAGGGGTGTGGCGCGATATTGGGGAAGGGATGAGATTTTATATTTCTTCATAAGCATTAATCTTATTTTGTCAATTAGGAACATTCAGCACCCACCCGCTATCAAGGCAGCTGCCTATCATGTCATGCCCTACCTGCACAGGTGTGCTGGCTACTCAAATGATCCAATTAAGGAGGCCATTTAGTCAGCAGCAGCAGAAGTCCTGTGCCTGGACGCTCCAACAGGGGCCAGACACAAGCAGAAGCAGCAGAAGCAGCAGCAGCACCACCTTTTGTTTTTTGGCTGCAGCAGCAGCAAGGCCCACAGGGCTGGCTAGCTGGCTAGCCAGCAAGCAGGTAGCAATGAAAGTAGGAATCTTTCTTTTTAACCCTGTAAGGGGGTGGTGCACTGTACCCGAAGATACTGCCATATCGGGTCAATGCATAGGGCGACGGAAGCAAGCTTCGAAATCGGCCCCCGTTCTCAAAAATCCATTTAATATATGGTCCCCAGATAGGGGACGTATCAGATATTAAACTGATAAGAACAGATAAGGTTTCAACAAAATTTTATTGAATAAATAAGAAACCATACAAAATTTAAAATGCAAAATAATAAAAGGTTCACAAAAGTTTTAAAATACAAATAATAAAACCAGTAATAAAAGGAGAAAAAATAAAAATGGCAGGATAAAACATTATACAAATGTCATAAAAACTGATTATACTGTTATTTCGTTCCATAGAGGCAGACACCACATGGATGCTGCCTCGCTGGCCCCCAACTGTTTCTTGTCTCTTAGGTAATAGATGTACATCTCACTCAGGGCCAGCTTTATACAGTTTTTAACATCAATAAAATCATGTTTAAAAAGTAAGATGTTCCTAACTTTCCAGATGGCATTTTTAAAACAATTAATAATCATCCAGCAGATCATCTGCTGTTTAAAATTGGGGCAGTTAAAAAGACCGTAAAAGACACATTCGTGATTAAAATCTTTTAGGCCGCAGGCCCACTTCAAAAGTGGGCCTACCTTCCTCCAAAGCTCCCGTGCAAAAGGGCAGTTCCAAAATATGTGCAGCACCGTTTCGTCCACTCCGCAGCCATCTCTCGGGCACTTGGCTCTCGCCACCAGTCCTCGCCTGTGCTGAAACTCACGAGTAGGGAGGCACTGGTGGACGATTGCCCAGGCAAGATCCCTGTGTACATTCGCCAGAAACTTCCCGTACACGTTCCGCCATACCTTTTTGGATCTTGCCTGTGTGAAATTGGACACTGCCAGGGTAACCTCACTCCGCCTGAGGACCTTTGATACCTTTCTCTGGTCCCCCAGTATGTCAGGCTCCAAATCTTGGAGACCTAGGAGCCTGACTGTCTTTTCCAACACCACATAATGTTTTGGGGGACACAGAAGCACCGGAGCGTTCAGAGGGATGCGCAACCATCTTTTAAAAACCATGCCCGCAGCGTACCTTAAAAAGCAGCTAAAAATGCCATCGGATTTAATAATTTTAAAACAGAAACAGAAATACTTTATGTAAAAGAAAGTAAAAAGGTTAGGAACATCTTTCCCGCCATTATCTTTACTTTTGTACATAAAATCACGCTTTAATTTCTCCATTTTTGAACCCCATAAAAAAGTAAAAACAATTCTAGTTACTTTTTTAATGTATAAAATAGATGGAGGAAATACCATGGCAATGTATAGCATAATAGGGAGTAAAACCATCTTTATTATTAAAATCTTCCCCTCCATGGTAAGGTTTCTAAGATTCCACATTAAAATCTTCTTCTCCATCTTAGCTATAGCTGAATCCCAGTTAGGGCTCCCATCATTGACCTGGTTAAAAACAATACCTAAAACTTTAATTTGATCCTGTTGCATTGTGACTCCTGGGGTGATGGATGAATCCCAGGAGCCAATATAAAAACAGTCACATTTATCTGTGTTTAGCTTAAAACCAGAGACCTCGCAGAAATAGCTGGTGTTCCTCAATGCCCCCCTCATGGATGGAGAGTCCGGGCACAGTATGGTGACATCATCCATGTACCCCAACACCTTTAGATGGGTCCCTCCTCCACCAGGTATCGGTACGCCTCTTACTACCCGGTCTTTTCTGAGGAGGGCCATCAGTGGTTCGATTGCGCAAATAAAAAGGAGTGGGGACAGGGGGCAGCCCTGTTTGACACCTGATAAAAGAGGAACACCGCTGGTTAAAAAGCCATTAACAGAGACTTGACTAAAACAGGATCGGTATAAAAGCATGATTCGGCTTAAAATCGTTTCAGGCACTGCCATCTTTTTAAGAACTAAAAACAGGTATTCATGGGAGACCCTATCAAAGGCTTTTTCAAAGTCTAAGGATAAAATTGCTACAGTTTGATTTCTATCCTTAAAATACCATAAAACATCTCTTAAAATATTTAGGGATTCAGCTATAGACCTTCCAGGTACCCCACAAACCTGATTTGGGTGAATTAATTTATGAATAAAAGGTTTAAAACGGACAGCTAATAACTTGGCTAAAACTTTATAATCAACATTTAAAAGTGTGATGGGGCGCCAATTTTTTAGCATATCCTTTTCACCCTTTTTAAAAAGTAATGATACAATCCCCCTCCTCCAGGAAGGGGGAAGTTCATTAACAATAAAAGTTTCTTTATACAATAAAACCATATCATCCTTTAAAATATCCCAAAAAGCTAAATAAAATTCGATGGGTAAACCATCTTCCCCAGGGGCCTTCCCACTAGAAAAACTTTTAAAAACAAATAAAAGTTCATCTAAGTTAAGATCACGGGATAAAACCTCCTGGTCTAAAACATCTAGCTTAAAATCAAGGGAATTAAGAACATGTTCTAAAAAGGATGGATTAAGATCTTTCTTATTAAAAAGAAGCTGGTAGAAGTTAAAAACTGCATCTAACATGCCTTTTGGAGTGGATTCACCCTCAAGGTTTTGGATGATATCCCTCCTATTCATCACTTTTTTAAAAAAGAAACGGGAACATTTCTCGCCCTCCTCCAGGTGCTGCACATGTGAGTTAAAAATGATTTGTTTCCCTTTCTTTTCTATGGCATGTTTTATTTCAGTTTTAAGGTTTAAAATATCATTTTCTACATCCATACCAGCTTCTTTCAATTTAAAAAGTACATTTAAACGCATGTTAAGAACATAAAACCACTGTTTTTCCATTTTTGCCTTCTTCTTACCTGCTTTGATAAAAAAAAATCTGATTTTAGATTTGGTGCCCTCCCACCAGTGCAGCATAGGCTCGTGGGGTTTTCTTTGTGATTGCCAGCATTGGTAGGTCCGCACAAACTCCTCTTTTATCTCAGGGTCCTCTAGGAGTGTGGTGTTTAATCTCCAGAGGCCCCTTTTTGCTTTTTGCTCCCCCTCTAGCTCCAGGCCCACCAAGAGGAGCTTATGATCAGAGAAGATATTCTGCTCGAGCGTGCATTTCAGGGGTTTAAAAGCTCTAGAGGAAAAAATAAAATCGATTCTGGAGCTCACTCTTCCATTGGACCATGTGGCGCCTGGGTCCTCCGGCAAGAGATCCTTCCAGCAATCTTTCAAATTAAAATCATCAATAAAATTTTTAAGCAGGTAAGAAGTGCGGTCTTTACGATTAATATCCCCACCCTGCCGGTGTTCCCCATCACGTATGCAGTTAAAATCACCTCCCACCAGCAGGGGGGAAGACCCAACACAAAACAGTGGTAAAATTTCAAATAGTTCTGCCCGCTCCTGTTTATCAGGAGGGGCATACACATTTAAAACACGAATTAAAAGTCCATTAAAATATAGATGAATTAAAAGAGCTCTGCCAGGCACAATCTCAGTTACTGTATGAATAGAAAAGGACTGGCCTCGGCAGAGCAGCCCAACACCCACAGAACGACAGTCATTTGCACCGGACCATATGGATGGGCCCAGCTTCCAGTCTTCTTTTAAGTCTTTATAGTCCATTTTACTAGGGATTCCACATTCTTGTAGCAGGCAAAGGTCAAAGTCACATGTCTCTAGATAAGAAAATAAAGCAGCCCTGCGATCAGGGCTCTTTAAGGACCTCACATTGAGTGAGGCAATTTTTACAGGGATAGGCATAGTTTATGGAGAGTCCGTGCTTGGAGAATCAAAGTCAATAATAAGCTGCGTACCGTCATCCCCCGCCTGCGGGGTCATCAGCTCCTTGATGTTCTGAGGGTCGGAGCTTGAGATCGATGATGCCCCGACCCTGAGCTCGCTCTCGTCCGAACTACGGCACGCCGCTTTCCTTTGAATGTCTTCCTCTTCTTCTTCTCTTTGTCTTTTAAATGTCACACTGCTGTCCATATCCTCTGTGTTGCTCTCACTCGATGTAATCTCTGGCCCCCGGCTGATGGATCTGCGTCTTCTTTCATCATTTGACGACTGGAACTGCTGCACAGGGGCCTGTGAGGCCTCTTTTCCGGAACCTTTGCCGCTACCTTGGGAAGTTTTCATCGCTTGTTCCCCAGCAAGCGTTGCTGAGGACTGTTGCTCCAACTTCCCCATCGATCGACGATGGCCAGTTTTACCCACCGGGTCCACTGCTGGCGGGGCAGCAAACCCTGGTTTGGCGCCACTTGTCTTCTTGGCCCTGTCCTGTATAGGCGGAGTAACAGGACCGGGCACAGACCTGGCCACCTGGCTCCCCTTCCGGCGGGCTTTCACCGGGGCCTCTTCGTCCGGAGCAGGGCGACCCTGGGCCAAGCCAGTACCTGGCTTATGCTGCAATTTTGGGTCCACTTTTGCCCCCACCGAGGCCCGTCGGCTGCCACCCGCCACAGGTGAGCCCCCTTCAGAAGTTTCGGCGGGCTCTTGAGCCAGGTAGGAAGTCGATCGACGTCTTTCAATTTCCCGGGCAGTAAACTCGATCACCCGCCCGGGCTTCGTGGAATCCCCATGGCCTCCCCCTAGCACTACCACCGGTGGGCCCCCCGATGGAGCACCAGAGGTCTTGGGCCTGGACCCATCAGTACCTGCCATCTGGGGTTTGGGCATCTTAAAAAAAGGACGTCTTTTGTCCTGTCCCCTCTTTGGGTGGGCCCAGCCTTGACCCACCCATCGTAGTTTTTGCTTTATGGGGACAGGAATTAAAATCGTGATTTTCCTCTCCGCAGAGGTTGCACCTTATCGTATGGCTACATCTTGAGGCTATGTGACCTTCTTGGCCACACCTATTGCAGCGAATCACACGCTCCGCGCCGCAGGTCTCCTGGGTGTGGCCAAACCTCAAGCAATTTCGGCAATACATAGGCATTTGAGGATAGAACAGGAAGCCCCGAACTCTCCCGATGGCAAAATTTGGGGGCGGATGGCAAAGACCCCCAATACCACCGGGATCCTTACGGAGCTTGACCCAGAACTTCCTCTTGCCGTTCCAGAACCGCACGGAGTTCAAGATTTTGTTTGCGAATCGCACCTCTTCGCAGTATCGCCGAAGAAAAGTGGCTATATCCTCCGTGGTCACATGAGGGCTGTGCATAGCCACCACCAACGGTATATGTTCCTCACCATAGAGGAACTGGAACGAAAGACCGTCGAGTCGATCGTCCCTCTGGTCCGCACCAGACAAGGTTGCATAGATGTTATCGCAACACGCCGTGGCCGTGAAGGTGACGGTATACAGGCCACGGCTTTCCTGGTCATTTAGACACAGGATGTCCTCCCTATTGAGGCGGAAGTAGTCAAGAAGAATCACCTCCGCAATGAAGCGGAGGTTCTTCAACTGACGATGGCTCTCCGACACCTCTATGCGGATGGTATTTCGCATCGACATTTCCCCAGAGGGGAAAGCCCAGGAGAACGGCATCTTCCACACCCAGGGACTAAGCCCCTTCCCCAATAGCAGCAGGGGCTCGGAATCCCGCTATAAAAGCGGAACCCTTACCCAAGGCAGAGGTCGGGGGTACCCTAGGTGCTTCCGAAGCTACAGGTAACGCTCAACGTACCGAAAATGCCTTCTGAGACACAAGGTCCCAGAGACAGGGGGATCGCAACCCGTTGTCCGTGGACTAAGCCCGCTCCCCAATAGCAGCAAGGGGGTGAAGTCCCTCCGTAAGGAGAGACAATCCCCCAAGGCCGAGAAGCGGGGTACCACAGACACCTTCCGACCAGACCAAATGCAGATACTACACTTGATCTTAGCCAAAAGGCCGAGAAGCGATAACCGTGAAAGGGGCGGGCCCAACAAGGTCCCCTTCATGGGCACTATCACTGCTTGCTGTCAGGGAGGCTGCCAGACAATTTTCCATGCACACTCTGGGCTGGGGGGCAGTCAACCACCAGTACACACAGCAGAACCTAAACCCATACCATTATTGCTAAGCAGCAAGACAGGGGCCCATTGCACTCCCACGGGGCCTTTTTAAATGCAATCCATAACCCGGATTTGCCAGGAACCCTTCTTACTCCTCCTACTTGCATGTGACACTGGGCTTAGGATCTGCATAGGAAACACACACACAAGCACACACCTACCTTTGTTGCCTGCAGATGCCTCCTTGGCTGTCCCCAAACGGTATCAAACCAACACCCACGGGAAGCTGTAAGCATAGAGGACATGCCTGCACCCCATTGGACTTACCTGTGTGGGTTAAATCCGGGTTATTTGACAACCTATGGCGGTGATGGTTCTGCTCAGGCAGAGCAGTGCTGATGCTCCTCATAAAGCTGTCGCTGCTGTGAAGGTTCTAGGTGACATCACAAATCCCTATGGTTACATACACAACAAAGCTGGGTTGTTGTTGTTTACACTCTGCAAGGCCTGTGGAAGTGAGTGACATCATAGCACTGTAGTTCTGAGGGTTCAAGATGGATGCAACAATCTCCTGTTGCTTCTATGAAGGCCGTAATAGACGACATCACCAAACAGCTCCATAGTCACATACACAGCAAAGGAGAGATGTTGTTTACACCTAGTGATGTCAGTGGTATTGAGTGACATCACAGCACAGTGCTAAGGCTCCTGGGCCTGGACACAGCAGCGGCTGCAATATCTCAACGGAGAATACGTTTATATCTATGTGTGTGTGTGCGCATATATATATATATATATATATATATATATATATATATATATATATTTCTCCGCCGAAATCACTTTTAAACCCATTTCCACCTTTTTTTCCCTTCTCTTTCTCTTACTTTTTTTTCACGTTTTTTTACGTTTTTCTCCTTTTCGCCTCTTTTCTGGGCGTATTATTCTTCTTTTTCTTCTTTTTTTTCGTCTAATGCATACCCCATCAGTGCAGCAATGCTTATTCAATACCGCCAGCAGATGGAGACACTGGGGGATAATTTTCTAAGGATTTATACTGATTTTTCCTGTCTGAATTTGTCGCACAGAAAGTTGCAGGCCAAATATGTGTGACATTTCTGCGACTTTAGCTTCTAGAGCATTTTTACAACATTATACATAGGTGCTGAATACATAAAAAGCGACTGTTCAGCGACAGACAAGTCGCATCGGCTGAAAGTAGGCCAGAATGTCAGTCCATGTTGGAGCAGGTTTAGATACAGTCTAAAGCATAGATCTCAAAGTCTGTGCACAGAATTTAGCAAGGGCCTCGCACCTTCTGATGCATCAGGTAGGTGCACAATAGCATAGCCTAACCCTCTGTACTTTGGTCTATATTGATGCGGGACATAGACAGCCAGCTGATGACCAATCCATTAGTGCAATGGATGGCTGGAAGCATTTGTCTTTGCCTTTGCAATACCACAGAAGCAATGCATGGTCAATGTACAGCAATGACACACCTGTGTGAACAGCCAGGAGACCCCCCCCCCCCCCCCCATGTTATGTTACATAGTTACATAGTTAGTACGGTCGAAAAAAGACATATGTCCATCACGTTCAACCAGGGAATTAAGGGGTAGGGGTGTGGCGCGATATTGGGGAAGGGATGAGATTTTATATTTCTTCATAAGCATTAATCTTATTTTGTCAATTAGGAACATTCAGCACCCACCCGCTATCAAGGCAGCTGCCTATCATGTCATGCCCTACCTGCACAGGTGTGCTGGCTACTCAAATGATCCAATTAAGGAGGCCATTTAGTCAGCAGCAGCAGAAGTCCTGTGCCTGGACGCTCCAACAGGGGCCAGACACAAGCAGAAGCAGAAGCAGCAGAAGCAGCAGCAGCACCACCTTTTGTTTTTTGGCTGCAGCAGCAGCAAGGCCCACAGGGCTGGCTAGCTGGCTAGCCAGCAAGCAGGTAGCAATGAAAGTAGGAATCTTTCTTTTTAACCCTGTAAGGGGGTGGTGCACTGTACCCGAAGATACTGCCATATCGGGTCAATGCATAGGGCGACGGAAGCAAGCTTCGAAATCGGCCCCCGTTCTCAAAAATCCATTTAATATATGGTCCCCAGATAGGGGACGTATCCGATATTAAACTGATAAGAACAGATACTACACTTGATCTTAGCCAAAAGGCCGAGAAGCGATAACCGTGAAAGGGGCGGGCCCAACAAGGTCCCCTTCATGGGCACCTGCTTGCTGTCAGGGAGGCTGCCAGACAATTTTCCATGCACACTCTGGGCTGGGGGGCAGTCAACCACCAGTACACACAGCAGAACCTAAACCCATACCATTATTGCTAAGCAGCAAGACAGGGGCCCATTGCACTCCCACGGGGCCTTTTTAAATGCAATCCATAACCCGGATTTGCCAGGAACCCTTCTTACTCCTCCTACTTGCATGTGACACTGGGCTTAGGATCTGCATAGGAAACACACACACAAGCACACACCTACCTTTGTTGCCTGCAGATGCCTCCTTGGCTGTCCCCAAACGGTATCAAACCAACACCCACGGGAAGCTGTAAGCATAGAGGACATGCCTGCACCCCATTGGACTTACCTGTGTGGGTTAAATCCGGGTTATTTGACAACCTATGGCGGTGATGGTTCTGCTCAGGCAGAGCAGTGCTGATGCTCCTCATAAAGCTGTCGCTGCTGTGAAGGTTCTAGGTGACATCACAAATCCCTATGGTTACATACACAACAAAGCTGGGTTGTTGTTGTTTACACTCTGCAAGGCCTGTGGAAGTGAGTGACATCATAGCACTGTAGTTCTGAGGGTTCAAGATGGATGCAACAATCTCCTGTTGCTTCTATGAAGGCCGTAATAGACGACATCACCAAACAGCTCCATAGTCACATACACAGCAAAGGAGAGATGTTGTTTACACCTAGTGATGTCAGTGGTATTGAGTGACATCACAGCACAGTGCTAAGGCTCCTGGGCCTGGACACAGCAGCGGCTGCAATATCTCAACGGAGAATACGTTTATATCTATGTGTGTGTGTGCGCATATATATATATATATATATATATATATATATATATATATATATATATATATATTTCTCCGCCGAAATCACTTTTAAACCCATTTCCACCTTTTTTTCCCTTCTCTTTCTCTTACTTTTTTTTCACGTTTTTTTACGTTTTTCTCCTTTTCGCCTCTTTTCTGGGCGTATTATTCTTCTTTTTCTTCTTTTTTTTCGTCTAATGCATACCCCATCAGTGCAGCAATGCTTATTCAATACCGCCAGCAGATGGAGACACTGGGGGATAATTTTCTAAGGATTTATACTGATTTTTCCTGTCTGAATTTGTCGCACAGAAAGTTGCAGGCCAAATATGTGTGACATTTCTGCGACTTTAGCTTCTAGAGCATTTTTACAACATTATACATAGGTGCTGAATACATAAAAAGCGACTGTTCAGCGACAGACAAGTCGCATCGGCTGAAAGTAGGCCAGAATGTCAGTCCATGTTGGAGCAGGTTTAGATACAGTCTAAAGCATAGATCTCAAAGTCTGTGCACAGAATTTAGCAAGGGCCTCGCACCTTCTGATGCATCAGGTAGGTGCACAATAGCATAGCCTAACCCTCTGTACTTTGGTCTATATTGATGCGGGACATAGACAGCCAGCTGATGACCAATCCATTAGTGCAATGGATGGCTGGAAGCATTTGTCTTTGCCTTTGCAATACCACAGAAGCAATGCATGGTCAATGTACAGCAATGACACACCTGTGTGAACAGCCAGGAGACCCCCCCCCCCCCCCATGTTATGTTACATAGTTACATAGTTAGTACGGTCGAAAAAAGACATATGTCCATCACGTTCAACCAGGGAATTAAGGGGTAGGGGTGTGGCGCGATATTGGGGAAGGGATGAGATTTTATATTTCTTCATAAGCATTAATCTTATTTTGTCAATTAGGAACATTCAGCACCCACCCGCTATCAAGGCAGCTGCCTATCATGTCATGCCCTACCTGCACAGGTGTGCTGGCTACTCAAATGATCCAATTAAGGAGGCCATTTAGTCAGCAGCAGCAGAAGTCCTGTGCCTGGACGCTCCAACAGGGGCCAGACACAAGCAGAAGCAGAAGCAGCAGAAGCAGCAGCAGCACCACCTTTTGTTTTTTGGCTGCAGCAGCAGCAAGGCCCACAGGGCTGGCTAGCTGGCTAGCCAGCAAGCAGGTAGCAATGAAAGTAGGAATCTTTCTTTTTAACCCTGTAAGGGGGTGGTGCACTGTACCCGAAGATACTGCCATATCGGGTCAATGCATAGGGCGACGGAAGCAAGCTTCGAAATCGGCCCCCGTTCTCAAAAATCCATTTAATATATGGTCCCCAGATAGGGGACGTATCCGATATTAAACTGATAAGAACAGATACTACACTTGATCTTAGCCAAAAGGCCGAGAAGCGATAACCGTGAAAGGGGCGGGCCCAACAAGGTCCCCTTCATGGGCACTATCACTGCTTGCTGTCAGGGAGGCTGCCAGACAATTTTCCATGCACACTCTGGGCTGGGGGGCAGTCAACCACCAGTACACACAGCAGAACCTAAACCCATACCATTATTGCTAAGCAGCAAGACAGGGGCCCATTGCACTCCCACGGGGCCTTTTTAAATGCAATCCATAACCCGGATTTGCCAGGAACCCTTCTTACTCCTCCTACTTGCATGTGACACTGGGCTTAGGATCTGCATAGGAAACACACACACAAGCACACACCTACCTTTGTTGCCTGCAGATGCCTCCTTGGCTGTCCCCAAACGGTATCAAACCAACACCCACGGGAAGCTGTAAGCATAGAGGACATGCCTGCACCCCATTGGACTTACCTGTGTGGGTTAAATCCGGGTTATTTGACAACCTATGGCGGTGATGGTTCTGCTCAGGCAGAGCAGTGCTGATGCTCCTCATAAAGCTGTCGCTGCTGTGAAGGTTCTAGGTGACATCACAAATCCCTATGGTTACATACACAACAAAGCTGGGTTGTTGTTGTTTACACTCTGCAAGGCCTGTGGAAGTGAGTGACATCATAGCACTGTAGTTCTGAGGGTTCAAGATGGATGCAACAATCTCCTGTTGCTTCTATGAAGGCCGTAATAGACGACATCACCAAACAGCTCCATAGTCACATACACAGCAAAGGAGAGATGTTGTTTACACCTAGTGATGTCAGTGGTATTGAGTGACATCACAGCACAGTGCTAAGGCTCCTGGGCCTGGACACAGCAGCGGCTGCAATATCTCAACGGAGAATACGTTTATATCTATGTGTGTGTGTGCGCATATATATATATATATATATATATATATATATATATATATATATATATATTTCTCCGCCGAAATCACTTTTAAACCCATTTCCACCTTTTTTTCCCTTCTCTTCCTCTTACTTTTTTTTCACGTTTTTTTACGTTTTTCTCCTTTTCGCCTCTTTTCTGGGCGTATTATTCTTCTTTTTCTTCTTTTTTTTCGTCTAATGCATACCCCATCAGTGCAGCAATGCTTATTCAATACCGCCAGCAGATGGAGACACTGGGGGATAATTTTCTAAGGATTTATACTGATTTTTCCTGTCTGAATTTGTCGCACAGAAAGTTGCAGGCCAAATATGTGTGACATTTCTGCGACTTTAGCTTCTAGAGCATTTTTACAACATTATACATAGGTGCTGAATACATAAAAAGCGACTGTTCAGCGACAGACAAGTCGCATCGGCTGAAAGTAGGCCAGAATGTCAGTCCATGTTGGAGCAGGTTTAGATACAGTCTAAAGCATAGATCTCAAAGTCTGTGCACAGAATTTAGCAAGGGCCTCGCACCTTCTGATGCATCAGGTAGGTGCACAATAGCATAGCCTAACCCTCTGTACTTTGGTCTATATTGATGCGGGACATAGACAGCCAGCTGATGACCAATCCATTAGTGCAATGGATGGCTGGAAGCATTTGTCTTTGCCTTTGCAATACCACAGAAGCAATGCATGGTCAATGTACAGCAATGACACACCTGTGTGAACAGCCAGGAGACCCCCCCCCCCCCCCATGTTATGTTACATAGTTACATAGTTAGTACGGTCGAAAAAAGACATATGTCCATCACGTTCAACCAGGGAATTAAGGGGTAGGGGTGTGGCGCGATATTGGGGAAGGGATGAGATTTTATATTTCTTCATAAGCATTAATCTTATTTTGTCAATTAGGAACATTCAGCACCCACCCGCTATCAAGGCAGCTGCCTATCATGTCATGCCCTACCTGCACAGGTGTGCTGGCTACTCAAATGATCCAATTAAGGAGGCCATTTAGTCAGCAGCAGCAGAAGTCCTGTGCCTGGACGCTCCAACAGGGGCCAGACACAAGCAGAAGCAGAAGCAGCAGAAGCAGCAGCAGCACCACCTTTTGTTTTTTGGCTGCAGCAGCAGCAAGGCCCACAGGGCTGGCTAGCTGGCTAGCCAGCAAGCAGGTAGCAATGAAAGTAGGAATCTTTCTTTTTAACCCTGTAAGGGGGTGGTGCACTGTACCCGAAGATACTGCCATATCGGGTCAATGCATAGGGCGACGGAAGCAAGCTTCGAAATCGGCCCCCGTTCTCAAAAATCCATTTAATATATGGTCCCCAGATAGGGGACGTATCAGATATTAAACTGATAAGAACAGATACTACACTTGATCTTAGCCAAAAGGCCGAGAAGCGATAACCGTGAAAGGGGCGGGCCCAACAAGGTCCCCTTCATGGGCACTATCACTGCTTGCTGTCAGGGAGGCTGCCAGACAATTTTCCATGCACACTCTGGGCTGGGGGGCAGTCAACCACCAGTACACACAGCAGAACCTAAACCCATACCATTATTGCTAAGCAGCAAGACAGGGGCCCATTGCACTCCCACGGGGCCTTTTTAAATGCAATCCATAACCCGGATTTGCCAGGAACCCTTCTTACTCCTCCTACTTGCATGTGACACTGGGCTTAGGATCTGCATAGGAAACACACACACAAGCACACACCTACCTTTGTTGCCTGCAGATGCCTCCTTGGCTGTCCCCAAACGGTATCAAACCAACACCCACGGGAAGCTGTAAGCATAGAGGACATGCCTGCACCCCATTGGACTTACCTGTGTGGGTTAAATCCGGGTTATTTGACAACCTATGGCGGTGATGGTTCTGCTCAGGCAGAGCAGTGCTGATGCTCCTCATAAAGCTGTCGCTGCTGTGAAGGTTCTAGGTGACATCACAAATCCCTTTGGTTACATACACAACAAAGCTGGGTTGTTGTTGTTTACACTCTGCAAGGCCTGTGGAAGTGAGTGACATCATAGCACTGTAGTTCTGAGGGTTCAAGATGGATGCAACAATCTCCTGTTGCTTCTATGAAGGCCGTAATAGACGACATCACCAAACAGCTCCATAGTCACATACACAGCAAAGGAGAGATGTTGTTTACACCTAGTGATGTCAGTGGTATTGAGTGACATCACAGCACAGTGCTAAGGCTCCTGGGCCTGGACACAGCAGCGGCTGCAATATCTCAACGGAGAATACGTTTATATCTATGTGTGTGTGTGCGCATATATATATATATATATATATATATATATATATATATATATATATATATATATTTCTCCGCCGAAATCACTTTTAAACCCATTTCCACCTTTTTTTCCCTTCTCTTCCTCTTACTTTTTTTTCACGTTTTTTTACGTTTTTCTCCTTTTCGCCTCTTTTCTGGGCGTATTATTCTTCTTTTTCTTCTTTTTTTTCGTCTAATGCATACCCCATCAGTGCAGCAATGCTTATTCAATACCGCCAGCAGATGGAGACACTGGGGGATAATTTTCTAAGGATTTATACAGATTTTTCCTGTCTGAATTTGTCGCACAGAAAGTTGCAGGCCAAATATGTGTGACATTTCTGCGACTTTAGCTTCTAGAGCATTTTTACAACATTATACATAGGTGCTGAATACATAAAAAGCGACTGTTCAGCGACAGACAAGTCGCATCGGCTGAAAGTAGGCCAGAATGTCAGTCCATGTTGGAGCAGGTTTAGATACAGTCTAAAGCATAGATCTCAAAGTCTGTGCACAGAATTTAGCAAGGGCCTCGCACCTTCTGATGCATCAGGTAGGTGCACAATAGCATAGCCTAACCCTCTGTACTTTGGTCTATATTGATGCGGGACATAGACAGCCAGCTGATGACCAATCCATTAGTGCAATGGATGGCTGGAAGCATTTGTCTTTGCCTTTGCAATACCACAGAAGCAATGCATGGTCAATGTACAGCAATGACACACCTGTGTGAACAGCCAGGAGACCCCCCCCCCCCCCCCCCATGTTATGTTACATAGTTACATAGTTAGTACGGTCGAAAAAAGACATATGTCCATCACGTTCAACCAGGGAATTAAGGGGTAGGGGTGTGGCGCGATATTGGGGAAGGGATGAGATTTTATATTTCTTCATAAGCATTAATCTTATTTTGTCAATTAGGAACATTCAGCACCCACCCGCTATCAAGGCAGCTGCCTATCATGTCATGCCCTACCTGCACAGGTGTGCTGGCTACTCAAATGATCCAATTAAGGAGGCCATTTAGTCAGCAGCAGCAGAAGTCCTGTGCCTGGACGCTCCAACAGGGGCCAGACACAAGCAGAAGCAGAAGCAGCAGAAGCAGCAGCAGCACCACCTTTTGTTTTTTGGCTGCAGCAGCAGCAAGGCCCACAGGGCTGGCTAGCTGGCTAGCCAGCAAGCAGGTAGCAATGAAAGTAGGAATCTTTCTTTTTAACCCTGTAAGGGGGTGGTGCACTGTACCCGAAGATACTGCCATATCGGGTCAATGCATAGGGCGACGGAAGCAAGCTTCGAAATCGGCCCCCGTTCTCAAAAATCCATTTAATATATGGTCCCCAGATAGGGGACGTATCAGATATTAAACTGATAAGAACAGATACTACACTTGATCTTAGCCAAAAGGCCGAGAAGCGATAACCGTGAAAGGGGCGGGCCCAACAAGGTCCCCTTCATGGGCACTATCACTGCTTGCTGTCAGGGAGGCTGCCAGACAATTTTCCATGCACACTCTGGGCTGGGGGGCAGTCAACCACCAGTACACACAGCAGAACCTAAACCCATACCATTATTGCTAAGCAGCAAGACAGGGGCCCATTGCACTCCCACGGGGCCTTTTTAAATGCAATCCATAACCCGGATTTGCCAGGAACCCTTCTTACTCCTCCTACTTGCATGTGACACTGGGCTTAGGATCTGCATAGGAAACACACACACAAGCACACACCTACCTTTGTTGCCTGCAGATGCCTCCTTGGCTGTCCCCAAACGGTATCAAACCAACACCCACGGGAAGCTGTAAGCATAGAGGACATGCCTGCACCCCATTGGACTTACCTGTGTGGGTTAAATCCGGGTTATTTGACAACCTATGGCGGTGATGGTTCTGCTCAGGCAGAGCAGTGCTGATGCTCCTCATAAAGCTGTCGCTGCTGTGAAGGTTCTAGGTGACATCACAAATCCCTATGGTTACATACACAACAAAGCTGGGTTGTTGTTGTTTACACTCTGCAAGGCCTGTGGAAGTGAGTGACATCATAGCACTGTAGTTCTGAGGGTTCAAGATGGATGCAACAATCTCCTGTTGCTTCTATGAAGGCCGTAATAGACGACATCACCAAACAGCTCCATAGTCACATACACAGCAAAGGAGAGATGTTGTTTACACCTAGTGATGTCAGTGGTATTGAGTGACATCACAGCACAGTGCTAAGGCTCCTGGGCCTGGACACAGCAGCGGCTGCAATATCTCAACGGAGAATACGTTTATATCTATGTGTGTGTGTGCGCATATATATATATATATATATATATATATATATATATATATATATATTTCTCCGCCGAAATCACTTTTAAACCCATTTCCACCTTTTTTTCCCTTCTCTTCCTCTTACTTTTTTTTCACGTTTTTTTACGTTTTTCTCCTTTTCGCCTCTTTTCTGGGCGTATTATTCTTCTTTTTCTTCTTTTTTTTCGTCTAATGCATACCCCATCAGTGCAGCAATGCTTATTCAATACCGCCAGCAGATGGAGACACTGGGGGATAATTTTCTAAGGATTTATACTGATTTTTCCTGTCTGAATTTGTCGCACAGAAAGTTGCAGGCCAAATATGTGTGACATTTCTGCGACTTTAGCTTCTAGAGCATTTTTACAACATTATACATAGGTGCTGAATACATAAAAAGCGACTGTTCAGCGACAGACAAGTCGCATCGGCTGAAAGTAGGCCAGAATGTCAGTCCATGTTGGAGCAGGTTTAGATACAGTCTAAAGCATAGATCTCAAAGTCTGTGCACAGAATTTAGCAAGGGCCTCGCACCTTCTGATGCATCAGGTAGGTGCACAATAGCATAGCCTAACCCTCTGTACTTTGGTCTATATTGATGCGGGACATAGACAGCCAGCTGATGACCAATCCATTAGTGCAATGGATGGCTGGAAGCATTTGTCTTTGCCTTTGCAATACCACAGAAGCAATGCATGGTCAATGTACAGCAATGACACACCTGTGTGAACAGCCAGGAGACCCCCCCCCCCCCCATGTTATGTTACATAGTTACATAGTTAGTACGGTCGAAAAAAGACATATGTCCATCACGTTCAACCAGGGAATTAAGGGGTAGGGGTGTGGCGCGATATTGGGGAAGGGATGAGATTTTATATTTCTTCATAAGCATTAATCTTATTTTGTCAATTAGGAACATTCAGCACCCACCCGCTATCAAGGCAGCTGCCTATCATGTCATGCCCTACCTGCACAGGTGTGCTGGCTACTCAAATGATCCAATTAAGGAGGCCATTTAGTCAGCAGCAGCAGAAGTCCTGTGCCTGGACGCTCCAACAGGGGCCAGACACAAGCAGAAGCAGAAGCAGCAGAAGCAGCAGAAGCAGCAGCAGCACCACCTTTTGTTTTTTGGCTGCAGCAGCAGCAAGGCCCACAGGGCTGGCTAGCTGGCTAGCCAGCAAGCAGGTAGCAATGAAAGTAGGAATCTTTCTTTTTAACCCTGTAAGGGGGTGGTGCACTGTACCCGAAGATACTGCCATATCGGGTCAATGCATAGGGCGACGGAAGCAAGCTTCGAATTCGGCCCCCGTTCTCAAAAATCCATTTAATATATGGTCCCCAGATAGGGGACGTATCAGATATTAAACTGATAAGAACAGATACTACACTTGATCTTAGCCAAAAGGCCGAGAAGCGATAACCGTGAAAGGGGCGGGCCCAACAAGGTCCCCTTCATGGGCACTATCACTGCTTGCTGTCAGGGAGGCTGCCAGACAATTTTCCATGCACACTCTGGGCTGGGGGGCAGTCAACCACCAGTACACACAGCAGAACCTAAACCCATACCATTATTGCTAAGCAGCAAGACAGGGGCCCATTGCACTCCCACGGGGCCTTTTTAAATGCAATCCATAACCCGGATTTGCCAGGAACCCTTCTTACTCCTCCTACTTGCATGTGACACTGGGCTTAGGATCTGCATAGGAAACACACACACAAGCACACACCTACCTTTGTTGCCTGCAGATGCCTCCTTGGCTGTCCCCAAACGGTATCAAACCAACACCCACGGGAAGCTGTAAGCATAGAGGACATGCCTGCACCCCATTGGACTTACCTGTGTGGGTTAAATCCGGGTTATTTGACAACCTATGGCGGTGATGGTTCTGCTCAGGCAGAGCAGTGCTGATGCTCCTCATAAAGCTGTCGCTGCTGTGAAGGTTCTAGGTGACATCACAAATCCCTTTGGTTACATACACAACAAAGCTGGGTTGTTGTTGTTTACACTCTGCAAGGCCTGTGGAAGTGAGTGACATCATAGCACTGTAGTTCTGAGGGTTCAAGATGGATGCAACAATCTCCTGTTGCTTCTATGAAGGCCGTAATAGACGACATCACCAAACAGCTCCATAGTCACATACACAGCAAAGGAGAGATGTTGTTTACACCTAGTGATGTCAGTGGTATTGAGTGACATCACAGCACAGTGCTAAGGCTCCTGGGCCTGGACACAGCAGCGGCTGCAATATCTCAACGGAGAATACGTTTATATCTATGTGTGTGTGTGCGCATATATATATATATATATATATATATATATATATATATATATATTCTCCGCCGAAATCACTTTTAAACCCATTTCCACCTTTTTTTTCCCTTCTCTTCCTCTTACTTTTTTTTCACGTTTTTTTACGTTTTTCTCCTTTTCGCCTCTTTTCTGGGCGTATTATTCTTCTTTTTCTTCTTTTTTTTCGTCTAATGCATACCCCATCAGTGCAGCAATGCTTATTCAATACCGCCAGCAGATGGAGACACTGGGGGATAATTTTCTAAGGATTTATACTGATTTTTCCTGTCTGAATTTGTCGCACAGAAAGTTGCAGGCCAAATATGTGTGACATTTCTGCGACTTTAGCTTCTAGAGCATTTTTACAACATTATACATAGGTGCTGAATACATAAAAAGCGACTGTTCAGCGACAGACAAGTCGCATCGGCTGAAAGTAGGCCAGAATGTCAGTCCATGTTGGAGCAGGTTTAGATACAGTCTAAAGCATAGATCTCAAAGTCTGTGCACAGAATTTAGCAAGGGCCTCGCACCTTCTGATGCATCAGGTAGGTGCACAATAGCATAGCCTAACCCTCTGTACTTTGGTCTATATTGATGCGGGACATAGACAGCCAGCTGATGACCAATCCATTAGTGCAATGGATGGCTGGAAGCATTTGTCTTTGCCTTTGCAATACCACAGAAGCAATGCATGGTCAATGTACAGCAATGACACACCTGTGTGAACAGCCAGGAGACCCCCCCCCCCCCCCCCATGTTATGTTACATAGTTACATAGTTAGTACGGTCGAAAAAAGACATATGTCCATCACGTTCAACCAGGGAATTAAGGGGTAGGGGTGTGGCGCGATATTGGGGAAGGGATGAGATTTTATATTTCTTCATAAGCATTAATCTTATTTTGTCAATTAGGAACATTCAGCACCCACCCGCTATCAAGGCAGCTGCCTATCATGTCATGCCCTACCTGCACAGGTGTGCTGGCTACTCAAATGATCCAATTAAGGAGGCCATTTAGTCAGCAGCAGCAGAAGTCCTGTGCCTGGACGCTCCAACAGGGGCCAGACACAAGCAGAAGCAGAAGCAGCAGAAGCAGCAGCAGCACCACCTTTTGTTTTTTGGCTGCAGCAGCAGCAAGGCCCACAGGGCTGGCTAGCTGGCTAGCCAGCAAGCAGGTAGCAATGAAAGTAGGAATCTTTCTTTTTAACCCTGTAAGGGGGTGGTGCACTGTACCCGAAGATACTGCCATATCGGGTCAATGCATAGGGCGACGGAAGCAAGCTTCGAAATCGGCCCCCGTTCTCAAAAATCCATTTAATATATGGTCCCCAGATAGGGGACGTATCAGATATTAAACTGATAAGAACAGATACTACACTTGATCTTAGCCAAAAGGCCGAGAAGCGATAACCGTGAAAGGGGCGGGCCCAACAAGGTCCCCTTCATGGGCACTATCACTGCTTGCTGTCAGGGAGGCTGCCAGACAATTTTCCATGCACACTCTGGGCTGGGGGGCAGTCAACCACCAGTACACACAGCAGAACCTAAACCCATACCATTATTGCTAAGCAGCAAGACAGGGGCCCATTGCACTCCCACGGGGCCTTTTTAAATGCAATCCATAACCCGGATTTGCCAGGAACCCTTCTTACTCCTCCTACTTGCATGTGACACTGGGCTTAGGATCTGCATAGGAAACACACACACAAGCACACACCTACCTTTGTTGCCTGCAGATGCCTCCTTGGCTGTCCCCAAACGGTATCAAACCAACACCCACGGGAAGCTGTAAGCATAGAGGACATGCCTGCACCCCATTGGACTTACCTGTGTGGGTTAAATCCGGGTTATTTGACAACCTATGGCGGTGATGGTTCTGCTCAGGCAGAGCAGTGCTGATGCTCCTCATAAAGCTGTCGCTGCTGTGAAGGTTCTAGGTGACATCACAAATCCCTTTGGTTACATACACAACAAAGCTGGGTTGTTGTTGTTTACACTCTGCAAGGCCTGTGGAAGTGAGTGACATCATAGCACTGTAGTTCTGAGGGTTCAAGATGGATGCAACAATCTCCTGTTGCTTCTATGAAGGCCGTAATAGACGACATCACCAAACAGCTCCATAGTCACATACACAGCAAAGGAGAGATGTTGTTTACACCTAGTGATGTCAGTGGTATTGAGTGACATCACAGCACAGTGCTAAGGCTCCTGGGCCTGGACACAGCAGCGGCTGCAATATCTCAACGGAGAATACGTTTATATCTATGTGTGTGTGTGCGCATATATATATATATATATATATATATATATATATATATATATATTTCTCCGCCGAAATCACTTTTAAACCCATTTCCACCTTTTTTTCCCTTCTCTTCCTCTTACTTTTTTTTCAAGTTTTTTTACGTTTTTCTCCTTTTCGCCTCTTTTCTGGGCGTATTATTCTTCTTTTTCTTCTTTTTTTTCGTCTAATGCATACCCCATCAGTGCAGCAATGCTTATTCAATACCGCCAGCAGATGGAGACACTGGGGGATAATTTTCTAAGGATTTATACTGATTTTTCCTGTCTGAATTTGTCGCACAGAAAGTTGCAGGCCAAATATGTGTGACATTTCTGCGACTTTAGCTTCTAGAGCATTTTTACAACATTATACATAGGTGCTGAATACATAAAAAGCGACTGTTCAGCGACAGACAAGTCGCATCGGCTGAAAGTAGGCCAGAATGTCAGTCCATGTTGGAGCAGGTTTAGATACAGTCTAAAGCATAGATCTCAAAGTCTGTGCACAGAATTTAGCAAGGGCCTCGCACCTTCTGATGCATCAGGTAGGTGCACAATAGCATAGCCTAACCCTCTGTACTTTGGTCTATATTGATGCGGGACATAGACAGCCAGCTGATGACCAATCCATTAGTGCAATGGATGGCTGGAAGCATTTGTCTTTGCCTTTGCAATACCACAGAAGCAATGCATGGTCAATGTACAGCAATGACACACCTGTGTGAACAGCCAGGAGACACCCCCCCCCCCCCCCCCCATGTTATGTTACATAGTTACATAGTTAGTACGGTCGAAAAAAGACATATGTCCATCACGTTCAACCAGGGAATTAAGGGGTAGGGGTGTGGCGCGATATTGGGGAAGGGATGAGATTTTATATTTCTTCATAAGCATTAATCTTATTTTGTCAATTAGGAACATTCAGCACCCACCCGCTATCAAGGCAGCTGCCTATCATGTCATGCCCTACCTGCACAGGTGTGCTGGCTACTCAAATGATCCAATTAAGGAGGCCATTTAGTCAGCAGCAGCAGAAGTCCTGTGCCTGGACGCTCCAACAGGGGCCAGACACAAGCAGAAGCAGAAGCAGCAGAAGCAGCAGCAGCACCACCTTTTGTTTTTTGGCTGCAGCAGCAGCAAGGCCCACAGGGCTGGCTAGCTGGCTAGCCAGCAAGCAGGTAGCAATGAAAGTAGGAATCTTTCTTTTTAACCCTGTAAGGGGGTGGTGCACTGTACCCGAAGATACTGCCATATCGGGTCAATGCATAGGGCGACGGAAGCAAGCTTCGAAATCGGCCCCCGTTCTCAAAAATCCATTTAATATATGGTCCCCAGATAGGGGACGTATCAGATATTAAACTGATAAGAACAGATACTACACTTGATCTTAGCCAAAAGGCCGAGAAGCGATAACCGTGAAAGGGGCGGGCCCAACAAGGTCCCCTTCATGGGCACTATCACTGCTTGCTGTCAGGGAGGCTGCCAGACAATTTTCCATGCACACTCTGGGCTGGGGGGCAGTCAACCACCAGTACACACAGCAGAACCTAAACCCATACCATTATTGCTAAGCAGCAAGACAGGGGCCCATTGCACTCCCACGGGGCCTTTTTAAATGCAATCCATAACCCGGATTTGCCAGGAACCCTTCTTACTCCTCCTACTTGCATGTGACACTGGGCTTAGGATCTGCATAGGAAACACACACACAAGCACACACCTACCTTTGTTGCCTGCAGATGCCTCCTTGGCTGTCCCCAAACGGTATCAAACCAACACCCACGGGAAGCTGTAAGCATAGAGGACATGCCTGCACCCCATTGGACTTACCTGTGTGGGTTAAATCCGGGTTATTTGACAACCTATGGCGGTGATGGTTCTGCTCAGGCAGAGCAGTGCTGATGCTCCTCATAAAGCTGTCGCTGCTGTGAAGGTTCTAGGTGACATCACAAATCCCTTTGGTTACATACACAACAAAGCTGGGTTGTTGTTGTTTACACTCTGCAAGGCCTGTGGAAGTGAGTGACATCATAGCACTGTAGTTCTGAGGGTTCAAGATGGATGCAACAATCTCCTGTTGCTTCTATGAAGGCCGTAATAGACAACATCACCAAACAGCTCCATAGTCACATACACAGCAAAGGAGAGATGTTGTTTACACCTAGTGATGTCAGTGGTATTGAGTGACATCACAGCACAGTGCTAAGGCTCCTGGGCCTGGACACAGCAGCGGCTGCAATATCTCAACGGAGAATACGTTTATATCTATGTGTGTGTGTGCGCATATATATATATATATATATATATATTAATCCGCCGAAATCACTTTTAAACCCATTTCCACCTTTTTTTCCCTTCTCTTCCTCTTACTTTTTTTTCACGTTTTTTTACGTTTTTCTCCTTTTCGCCTCTTTTCTGGGCGTATTATTCTTCTTTTTCTTCTTTTTTTTCGTCTAATGCATACCCCATCAGTGCAGCAATGCTTATTCAATACCGCCAGCAGATGGAGACACTGGGGGATAATTTTCTAAGGATTTATACTGATTTTTCCTGTCTGAATTTGTCGCACAGAAAGTTGCAGGCCAAATATGTGTGACATTTCTGCGACTTTAGCTTCTAGAGCATTTTTACAACATTATACATAGGTGCTGAATACATAAAAAGCGACTGTTCAGCGACAGACAAGTCGCATCGGCTGAAAGTAGGCCAGAATGTCAGTCCATGTTGGAGCAGGTTTAGATACAGTCTAAAGCATAGATCTCAAAGTCTGTGCACAGAATTTAGCAAGGGCCTCGCACCTTCTGATGCATCAGGTAGGTGCACAATAGCATAGCCTAACCCTCTGTACTTTGGTCTATATTGATGCGGGACATAGACAGCCAGCTGATGACCAATCCATTAGTGCAATGGATGGCTGGAAGCATTTGTCTTTGCCTTTGCAATACCACAGAAGCAATGCATGGTCAATGTACAGCAATGACACACCTGTGTGAACAGCCAGGAGACCCCCCCCCCCCCCCCCCCATGTTATGTTACATAGTTACATAGTTAGTACGGTCGAAAAAAGACATATGTCCATCACGTTCAACCAGGGAATTAAGGGGTAGGGGTGTGGCGCGATATTGGGGAAGGGATGAGATTTTATATTTCTTCATAAGCATTAATCTTATTTTGTCAATTAGGAACATTCAGCACCCACCCGCTATCAAGGCAGCTGCCTATCATGTCATGCCCTACCTGCACAGGTGTGCTGGCTACTCAAATGATCCAATTAAGGAGGCCATTTAGTCAGCAGCAGCAGAAGTCCTGTGCCTGGACGCTCCAACAGGGGCCAGACACAAGCAGAAGCAGAAGCAGCAGAAGCAGCAGCAGCACCACCTTTTGTTTTTTGGCTGCAGCAGCAGCAAGGCCCACAGGGCTGGCTAGCTGGCTAGCCAGCAAGCAGGTAGCAATGAAAGTAGGAATCTTTCTTTTTAACCCTGTAAGGGGGTGGTGCACTGTACCCGAAGATACTGCCATATCGGGTCAATGCATAGGGCGACGGAAGCAAGCTTCGAAATCGGCCCCCGTTCTCAAAAATCCATTTAATATATGGTCCCCAGATAGGGGACGTATCAGATATTAAACTGATAAGAACAGATAAGGTTTCAACAAAATTTTATTCAATAAATAAGAAACCATACAAAATTTAAAATGCAAAATAATAAAAGGTTCACAAAAGTTTTAAAATACAAATAATAAAACCAGTAATAAAAGGAGAAAAAATAAAAATGGCAGGATAAAACATTATACAAATGTCATAAAAACTGATTATATTGTTATTTCGTTCCATAGAGGCAGACACCACATGGATGCTGCCTCGCTGGCCCCCAACTGTTTCTTGTCTCTTAGGTAATAGATGTACATCTCACTCAGGGCCAGCTTTATACAGTTTTTAACATCAATAAAATCATGTTTAAAAAGTAAGATGTTCCTAACTTTCCAGATGGCATTTTTAAAACAATTAATAATCATCCAGCAGATCATCTGCTGTTTAAAATTGGGGCAGTTAAAAAGACCGTAAAAGACACATTCGTGATTAAAATCTTTTAGGCCGCAGGCCCACTTCAAAAGTGGGCCTACCTTCCTCCAAAGCTCCCGTGCAAAAGGGCAGTTCCAAAATATGTGCAGCACCGTTTCGTCCACTCCGCAGCCATCTCTCGGGCACTTGGCTCTCGCCACCAGTCCTCGCCTGTGCTGGAACTCACGAGTAGGGAGGCACTGGTGGACGATTGCCCAGGCAAGATCCCTGTGTACATTCGCCAGAAACTTCCCGTACACGTTCCGCCATACCTTTTTGGATCTTGCCTGTGTGAAATTGGACACTGCCAGGGTAACCTCACTCCGCCTGAGGACCTTTGATACCTTTCTCTGGTCCCCCAGTATGTCAGGCTCCAAATCTTGGAGACCTAGGAGCCTGACTGTCTTTTCCAACACCACATAATGTTTTGGGGGACACAGAAGCACCGGAGCGTTCAGAGGGATGCGCAACCATCTTTTAAAAACCATGCCCGCAGCGTACCTTAAAAAGCAGCTAAAAATGCCATCGGATTTAATAATTTTAAAACAGAAACAGAAATACTTTATGTAAAAGAAAGTAAAAAGGTTAGGAACATCTTTCCCGCCATTATCTTTACTTTTGTACATAAAATCACGCTTTAATTTCTCCATTTTTGAACCCCATAAAAAAGTAAAAACAATTCTAGTTACTTTTTTTATGTATAAAATAGATGGAGGAAATACCATGGCAATGTATAGCATAATAGGGAGTAAAACCATCTTTATTATTAAAATCTTCCCCTCCATGGTAAGGTTTCTAAGATTCCACATTAAAATCTTCTTCTCCATCTTAGCTATAGCTGAATCCCAGTTAGGGCTCCCATCATTGACCTGGTTAAAAACAATACCTAAAACTTTAATTTGATCCTGTTGCATTGTGACTCCTGGGGTGATGGATGAATCCCAGGAGCCAATATAAAAACAGTCACATTTATCTGTGTTTAGCTTAAAACCAGAGACCTCGCAGAAATAGCTGGTGTTCCTCAATGCCCCCCTCATGGATGGAGAGTCCGGGCACAGTATGGTGACATCATCCATGTACCCCAACACCTTTAGATGGGTCCCTCCTCCACCAGGTATCGGTACGCCTCTTACTACCCGGTCTTTTCTGAGGAGGGCCATCAGTGGTTCGATTGCGCAAATAAAAAGGAGTGGGGACAGGGGGCAGCCCTGTTTGACACCTGATAAAAGAGGAACACCGCTGGTTAAAAAGCCATTAACAGAGACTTGACTAAAACAGGATCGGTATAAAAGCATGATTCGGCTTAAAATCGTTTCAGGCACTGCCATCTTTTTAAGAACTAAAAACAGGTATTCATGGGAGACCCTATCAAAGGCTTTTTCAAAGTCTAAGGATAAAATTGCTACAGTTTGATTTCTATCCTTAAAATACCATAAAACATCTCTTAAAATATTTAGGGATTCAGCTATAGACCTTCCAGGTACCCCACAAACCTGATTTGGGTGAATTAATTTATGAATAAAAGGTTTAAAACGGACAGCTAATAACTTGGCTAAAACTTTATAATCGACATTTAAAAGTGTGATGGGGCGCCAATTTTTTAGCATATCCTTTTCACCCTTTTTAAAAAGTAATGATACAATCCCCCTCCTCCAGGAAGGGGGAAGTTCATTAACAATAAAAGTTTCTTTATACAATAAAACCATATCATCCTTTAAAATATCCCAAAAAGCTAAATAAAATTCGATGGGTAAACCATCTTCCCCAGGGGCCTTCCCACTAGAAAAACTTTTAAAAACAAATAAAAGTTCATCTAAGTTAAGATCACGGGATAAAACCTCCTGGTCTAAAACATCTAGCTTAAAATCAAGGGAATTAAGAACATGTTCTAAAAAGGATGGATTAAGATCTTTCTTATTAAAAAGAAGCTGGTAGAAGTTAAAAACTGCATCTAACATGCCTTTTGGAGTGGATTCACCCTCAAGGTTTTGGATGATATCCCTCCTATTCATCACTTTTTTAAAAAAGAAACGGGAACATTTCTCGCCCTCCTCCAGGTGCTGCACATGTGAGTTAAAAATGATTTGTTTCCCTTTCTTTTCTATGGCATGTTTTATTTCAGTTTTAAGGTTTAAAATATCATTTTCTACATCCATACCAGCTTCTTTCAATTTAAAAAGTACATTTAAACGCATGTTAAGAACATAAAACCACTGTTTTTCCATTTTTGCCTTCTTCTTACCTGCTTTGATAAAAAAAAATCTGATTTTAGATTTGGTGCCCTCCCACCAGTGCAGCATAGGCTCGTGGGGTTTTCTTTGTGATTGCCAGCATTGGTAGGTCCGCACAAACTCCTCTTTTATCTCAGGGTCCTCTAGGAGTGTGGTGTTTAATCTCCAGAGGCCCCTTTTTGCTTTTTGCTCCCCCTCTAGCTCCAGGCCCACCAAGAGGAGCTTATGATCAGAGAAGATATTCTGCTCGAGCGTGCATTTCAGGGGTTTAAAAGCTCTAGAGGAAAAAATAAAATCGATTCTGGAGCTCACTCTTCCATTGGACCATGTGGCGCCCGGGTCCTCCGGCAAGAGATCCTTCCAGCAATCTTTCAAATTAAAATCATCAATAACATTTTTAAGCAGGTAAGAAGTGCGGTCTTTACGATTAATATCCCCACCCTGCCGGTGTTCCCCATCACGTATGCAGTTAAAATCACCTCCCACCAGCAGGGGGGAAGACCCAACACAAAACAGTGGTAAAATTTCAAATAGTTCTGCCCGCTCCTGTTTATCAGGAGGGGCATACACATTTAAAACACAAATTAAAAGTCCATTAAAATATAGATGAATTAAAAGAGCTCTGCCAGGCACAATCTCAGTTACTGTATGAATAGAAAAGGACTGGCCTCGGCAGAGCAGCCCAACACCCACAGAACGACAGTCATTTGCACCGGACCATATGGATGGGCCCAGCTTCCAGTCTTCTTTTAAGTCTTTATAGTCCATTTTACTAGGGATTCCACATTCTTGTAGCAGGCAAAGGTCAAAGTCACATGTCTCTAGATAAGAAAATAAAGCAGCCCTGCGATCAGGGCTCTTTAAGGACCTCACATTGAGTGAGGCAATTTTTACAGGGATAGGCATAGTTTATGGAGAGTCCGTGCTTGGAGAATCAAAGTCAATAATAAGCTGCGTACCGTCATCCCCCGCCTGCGGGGTCATCAGCTCCTTGATGTTCTGAGGGTCGGAGCTTGAGATCGATGATGCCCCGACCCTGAGCTCGCTCTCGTCCGAACTACGGCACGCCGCTTTCCTTTGAATGTCTTCCTCTTCTTCTTCTCTTTGTCTTTTAAATGTCACACTGCTATCCATATCCTCTGTGTTGCTCTCACTCGATGTAATCTCTGGCCCCCGGCTGATGGATCTGCGTCTTCTTTCATCTTTTGACGACTGGAACTGCTGCACAGGGGCCTGTGAGGCCTCTTTTCCGGAACCTTTGCCGCTACCTTGGGAAGTTTTCATCGCTTGTTCCCCAGCAAGCGTTGCTGAGGACTGTTGCTCCAACTTCCCCATCGATCGACGATGGCCAGTTTTACCCACCGGGTCCACTGCTGGCGGGGCAGCAAACCCTGGTTTGGCGCCACTTGTCTTCTTGGCCCTGTCCTGTATAGGCGGAGTAACAGGACCAGGCTCAGACCTGGCCACCTGGCTCCCCTTCCGGCGGGCTTTCACCGGGGCCTCTTCGTCCGGAGCAGGGCGACCCTGGGCCAAGCCAGTACCTGGCTTATGCTGCAATTTTGGGTCCACCTCTGCCCCCACCGAGGCCCGTCGGCTGCCACCCGCCACAGGTGAGCCCCCTTCAGAAGTTTCGGCGGGCTCTTGAGCCAGGTAGGAAGTCGATCGACGTCTTTCAATTTCCCGGGCAGTAAACTCGATCACCCGCCCGGGCTTCGTGGAATCCCCATGGCCTCCCCCTAGCACTACCACCGGTGGGCCCCCCGATGGAGCACCAGAGGTCTTGGGCCTGGACCCATCAGTACCTGCCATCTGGGGTTTGGGCATCTTAAAAAAGGACGTCTTTTGTCCTGTCCCCTCTTTGGGTGGGCCCAGCCTTGACCCACCCATCGTAGTTTTTGCTTTATGGGGACAGGAATTAAAATCGTGATTTTCCTCTCCACAGAGGTTGCACCTTATCGTATGGCTACATCTTGAGGCTATGTGACCTTCTTGGCCACACCTATTGCAGCGAATCACACGCTCCGCGCCGCAGGTCTCCTGGGTGTGGCCAAACCTCAAGCAATTTCGGCAATACATAGGCATTTGAGGATAGAACAGGAAGCCCCGAACTCTCCCGATGGCAAAATTTGGGGGCGGATGGCAAAGACCCCCAATACCACCGGGATCCTTACGGAGCTTGACCCAGAACTTCCTCTTGCCGTTCCAGAACCGCACGGAGTTCAAGATTTTGTTTGCGAATCGCACCTCTTCGCAGTATCGCTGAAGAAAAGTGGCTATATCCTCCGTGGTCACATGAGGGCTGTGCATAGCCACCACCAACGGTATATGTTCCTCACCATAGAGGAACTGGAACGAAAGACCGTCGAGTCGATCGTCCCTCTGGTCCGCACCAGACAAGGTTGCATAGATGTTATCGCAACACGCCGTGGCCGTGAAGGTGACGGTATACAGGCCACGGCTTTCCTGGTCATTTAGACACAGGATGTCCTCCCTATTGAGGCGGAAGTAGTCAAGAAGAATCACCTCCGCAATGAAGCGGAGGTTCTTCAACTGACGATGGCTCTCCGACACCTCTATGCGGATGGTATTTCGCATCGACATTTCCCCAGAGGGGAAAGCCCAGGAGAACGGCATCTTCCACACCCAGGGACTAAGCCCCTTCCCCAATAGCAGCAGGGGCTCGGAATCCCGCTATAAAAGCGGAACCCTTACCCAAGGCAGAGGTCGGGGGTACCCTAGGTGCTTCCGAAGCTACAGGTAACGCTCAACGTACCGAAAATGCCTTCTGAGACACAAGGTCCCAGAGACAGGGGGATCGCAACCCGTTGTCTGTGGACTAAGCCCGCTCCCCAATAGCAGCAAGGGGGTGAAGTCCCTCCGTAAGGAGAGACAATCCCCCAAGGCCGAGAAGCGGGGTACCACAGACACCTTCCGACCAGACCAAATGCAGATACTACACTTGATCTTAGCCAAAAGGCCGAGAAGCGATAACCGTGAAAGGGGCGGGCCCAACAAGGTCCCCTTCATGGGCACTATCACTGCTTGCTGTCAGGGAGGCTGCCAGACAATTTTCCATGCACACTCTGGGCTGGGGGGCAGTCAACCACCAGTACACACAGCAGAACCTAAACCCATACCATTATTGCTAAGCAGCAAGACAGGGGCCCATTGCACTCCCACGGGGCCTTTTTAAATGCAATCCATAACCCGGATTTGCCAGGAACCCTTCTTACTCCTCCTACTTGCATGTGACACTGGGCTTAGGATCTGCATAGGAAACACACACACAAGCACACACCTACCTTTGTTGCCTGCAGATGCCTCCTTGGCTGTCCCCAAACGGTATCAAACCAACACCCACGGGAAGCTGTAAGCATAGAGGACATGCCTGCACCCCATTGGACTTACCTGTGTGGGTTAAATCCGGGTTATTTGACAACCTATGGCGGTGATGGTTCTGCTCAGGCAGAGCAGTGCTGATGCTCCTCATAAAGCTGTCGCTGCTGTGAAGGTTCTAGGTGACATCACAAATCCCTTTGGTTACATACACAACAAAGCTGGGTTGTTGTTGTTTACACTCTGCAAGGCCTGTGGAAGTGAGTGACATCATAGCACTGTAGTTCTGAGGGTTCAAGATGGATGCAACAATCTCCTGTTGCTTCTATGAAGGCCGTAATAGACGACATCACCAAACAGCTCCATAGTCACATACACAGCAAAGGAGAGATGTTGTTTACACCTAGTGATGTCAGTGGTATTGAGTGACATCACAGCACAGTGCTAAGGCTCCTGGGCCTGGACACAGCAGCGGCTGCAATATCTCAACGGAGAATACGTTTATATCTATGTGTGTGTGTGCGCATATATATATATATATATATATATATATATATATATATTTCTCCGCCGAAATCACTTTTAAACCCATTTCCACCTTTTTTTCCCTTCTCTTCCTCTTACTTTTTTTTCAAGTTTTTTTACGTTTTTCTCCTTTTCGCCTCTTTTCTGGGCGTATTATTCTTCTTTTTCTTCTTTTTTTTCGTCTAATGCATACCCCATCAGTGCAGCAATGCTTATTCAATACCGCCAGCAGATGGAGACACTGGGGGATAATTTTCTAAGGATTTATACTGATTTTTCCTGTCTGAATTTGTCGCACAGAAAGTTGCAGGCCAAATATGTGTGACATTTCTGCGACTTTAGCTTCTAGAGCATTTTTACAACATTATACATAGGTGCTGAATACATAAAAAGCGACTGTTCAGCGACAGACAAGTCGCATCGGCTGAAAGTAGGCCAGAATGTCAGTCCATGTTGGAGCAGGTTTAGATACAGTCTAAAGCATAGATCTCAAAGT